>NC_034016.1:16004233-16304233 GCF_000346465.2 Prunus persica
AAAAATCCAAAGGGGACGATTTTTACTGGAGAAATGCCCCAAAAGAACGGGATGGGGGCCTTGGGCCATGAAAAAATTTTAATTACAACCCAAAACGATTCCCCAAAAACCCTAAAAAAAAAAAATTTTAATTTTCGCGCCCCCTTTCCTTTTATTTTTATATTTTTTTTGGGGGGGGGGGGGGGGGGTAATGAAAATGTAGCTAAACATAATTCCTAATTAAAGTAATTCAAAGAGGGTAAGATATTACTTAATTCATATAATAAATTAAAGAAGTTGGCGAATGGAAAAAAAAGCAAAGGAAACTAATTTTAAATTCTGAAAATTATAAAAATTCAGCAAAAAAATTTTGTTTTAAACAATCTAGCCGCACGGCTATTTTATTTATAAAATAAAAAAGGATCAGCCCAGCGCATAGGCACCACGTGTCGAGACAGTAGAGCCGCGCGGCTGTACTATTTTTTGAAAAATTGGGTTAAGCGAGTATAGCCGAGCGGCTATACTATTTGTTTGTTTTGTTTTGTTTTTTTTAATTTTTTTTTAAAAAAGAATCCAGTGCAGGCGGCCCCAGCGCCTGTGCGCCACGTGTCAAGACAATAGACCCGCGCGGCTGTACTATTTTTTTAAAAAATTGGGTTGAGCGAGTGTAGCCGCGCGGCTATACTATTTGTTTTGTTTTTTTTTTTTTTTTAAAAAAATTTTTAAAAAAGAATCCAGTACAGGCGGCCCCAGCGCCTGTGCGCCACGTGTCAAGACAGTAGAGCCGCGCGGCTGTACTATTTTTTAAAAAATTGGGTTAAGCGAGTATAGCCGCGCGGCTATACTATTCGTTTTGTTTTTAAATTTTTTTAAAAAAGAGTCCAGTGCAGGCGGCCCCAGCGCCTGTGCGCCACGTGTCAAACAAGTGGAGCCGCACGGCTGTACTATTTTTAAATAGAAAATTAAGAGAAAACTGAGTATAGCCGTGCGGCTAGACTGTTTAAAAAAAAAAATAGATATATATATATATATATATACTATTTATATTCAATAATATGTGAGAATATTCAATAATAGGTGAATTTTGTGTGCCTTATGAAATTTTTGTAAAAGAATACTTGTATTAAACATGAGAAATACGTGCGGACGTGTATAATACATTATTAAATGCGAAAATACCAAGATCTTCATACGGATAATAATTTTGAAAAAGTAAAAAAATCAAAAAGGGACAATAGTTACTCGAGTAATGGCCCAATAGAAACGGATAGGGCTCTTGGGCATGGAGAAATTTAATTAAGACACCAAAACGATTTCACAAAACACTAAATAAATAGAATTTAATTATTGGGCGCACTTTTGCTTTAATTTTTAATATTTTTTTTGGGGGGGGGGGGGGGGGTATGAAATAGTAGCTAAAACATAATTACTAATTAAAGTAATTCAAAGAGGGTAAGATATTACTTAATTACATATAATAAATTAAAGAAGTTGGGCAATGGAACAAAAAGCAAAGGAAACTAATTTTAAATTCTGAAAATTATAAAAATTCAGCAATAAAATTTTGTTTTAAACAGTCTAGCCGCACGGCTATACTATTTATAATATAAAAAAGGATCAGCCCAGCGCATAGGCACCACGTGTCGAGACAGTAGAGCCGCGCGGCTGTACTATTTTTTGAAAAATTGGGTTAAGCGAGTATAGCCGAGCGGCTATACTATTTGTTTTGTTTTGTTTTGTTTTTTTTAATTTTTTTTAAAAAAAGAATCCAGTGCAGGCGGCCCCAGCGCCTGTGCGCCACGTGTCAAGACAATAGACCCGCGCGGCTGTGCTATTTTTTTAAAAAATTGGGTTGAGCGAGTGTAGCCGCGCGGCTATACTATTTGTTTTGTTTTTTTTTTTTTTAAAAAAAAAATTTTTAAAAAAGAATCCAGTACAGGCGGCCCCAGCGCCTGTGCGCCACGTGTCAAGACAGTAGAGCCGCGCGGCTGTACTATTTTTTAAAAAATTGGGTTAAGCGAGTATAGCCGCGCGGCTATACTATTCGTTTTGTTTTTAAATTTTTTTAAAAAAGAGTCCAGTGCAGGCTGCCCCAGCGCCTGTGCGCCACGTGTCAAACAAGTAGAGCCGCACGGCTGTACTATTTTTAAATAGAAAATTAAGAGAAAACTGAGTATAGCCGTGCGGCTAGACTGTTTAAAAAAAAATAGATATATATATATATACTATTTATATTCAATAATATGTGAGAATATGAACATAATAGGTGAATTTTGTGTGCCTTATGAAATTTTTGTAAAAGAATACTTGTATTAAACATGAGAAATACGTGCGGACGTGTATAATACATTATTAAATGCGAAAATACCAAGATCTTCATACGGATAATAATTTTGAAAAAGTAAAAAAATCAAAAAGGGACAATAGTTACTCGAGTAATGGCCCAATAGAAACGGATAGGGCTCTTGGGCATGGAGAAATTTAATTAAGACACCAAAACGATTTCACAAAACACTAAATAAATAGAATTTAATTATTGGGCGCACTTTTGCTTTAATTTTTAATATTTTTTTTTGGGGGGGGGGGGGGGGGTATGAAATAGTAGCTAAAACATAATTACTAATTAAAGTAATTCAAAGAGGGTAAGATATTACTTAATTACATATAATAAATTAAAGAAGTTGGGCAATGGAACAAAAAGCAAAGGAAACTAATTTTAAATTCTGAAAATTATAAAAATTCAGCAATAAAATTTTGTTTTAAAAAGTCTAGCCCCCCGGCTATACTATTTATAATATAAAAAAGGATCAGCCCAGCGCATAGGCACCACGTGTCAAGACAGTAGAGCCGCGCGGCTGTACTATTTTTTAAAAAATTGGGTTAAGCGAGTATAGCCGCGCGGCTATACTATTTGTTTTGTTTTGTTTTTTTTTAAAAAAGAATCCAGTGCAGGCGGCCCCAGCGCCTGTGCGCCACGTGTCCAGACAATAGACCCGCGCGGCTGTACTATTTTTTAAAAAAATTGGGTTGAGCGAGTGTAGCCGCGCGGCTATACTATTTGTTTTGTTTTTTTGTTTTTATAAATTTTTTTAAAAAAAGAATCCAGTACAGGCGGCCCCAGCGCCTGTGCGCCACGTGTCAAGACAGCAGAGCCGCGCGGCTGTACTATTTTTAAAAAAATTGGGTTAAGCGCGTATAGCCGCTCGGCTATACTATTCGTTTTGTTTTTAAATTTTTTAAAAACAGAGTCCAGTGCAGGCGGCCCCAGCGCCTGTGCGCCACGTGTCAAACAAGTAGAGTCGCACGGCTGTACTATTTTTAAATAGAAAATTAAGAGAAAACTGAGTATAGCCGTGCGGCTATACGGTTTAAAAAAAAATAGATATATATATATATATACTATTTATATTCAATAATATGTGAGAATATGAACATAATAGGTGAATTTTGTGTGCCTTATGAAATTTTTGTAAAACAATACTTGTATTAAACATGAGAAATACGTGCGGACGTGTATAATACATTATTAAATGCGAAAATACCAAGATCTTCATACGGATAATAATTTTAAAAAAGTAAAAAAATCAAAAGGGGACAATAGTTACTCGAGTAATGGCCCAATAGTAACGGATAGGGCTCTTGGGCATGGGGAAATTTAATTAAGACACCAAAACGATTTCACAAAACACTAAATAAATAGAATTTAATTATTTGGTGCACTTTTTCTTTAATTTCTTTTTTTGGGGGGTATGAAATAGTAGTTAAAACATAATTACTAATTAAAGTAATTCAAAGAGGGTAAGATATTACTTTATTACATATAATAAATTAAAGAAGTTGGGCAATGGGACAAAAAGTAAAGGAAACTAATTTTATATTCTGAAAATTATAAAAATCCAGCAATAAAATTTTGTTTTAAACAGTAGAGCCGCACGGCGAGACTATTTATAATATAAAAAAGGATCAGCCCAGCGCATAGGCACCACGTGTCAAGAGAGTAGAGCCGCGCGGCTGTACTATTTTTTAAAAAAAATTGGGGCAAGCGAGTATAGCCGCGCGGCTATACGATTTGTTTTGTTTTTTGTTTTTAAATGTTTTATAAAAAGAATCCAGTGCAGGCGGCCCCAGCGCCTGTGCGCCACGTGTCAAACAAGTAGAGCCGCACGGCTGTACTATTTTTAAATAGAAAATTAATGGAAAGCTGAGTATAGCCGAATATGTGAGAATATGAACATAATAGGTGAATTTTGTGTGCCTTATTGAAATTTTTGTAAAAGAATACTTGTATTAAACATGAGAAATGCGTGCGGACGTGTATAATACATTATTAAACCCGAAAATACCAAGATCTTCATACGGATAATAATATGAACATAATAGGCACCACGTGTCAAGAGAGTAGAGCCGCGCGGCTATACTAATTTTTTAAAAAAAATTGGGGCACGCGAGTGTAGCCGCGCGGCTATACTATTTGTTTTGTTTTGTTTTTGTGTTTTAAATTTTTTAAAAAAGAATCTAGTGCAGCCGGCCCCAGCGCCTGGGCGCCACGTGTCAAACAAGTAGAGCCGCACGGCTGTACTATTTTTTAATAAAAAAAAAATTAAAGGAAAACTGAGTATAGCTTTGCGGCTATACTGTTAAAAAATATAAATATAAATATATATATTACTTTTATTCAATAATATGTGAGAATATGAACATTATATGTGAATTTTGTGTGCCTTATTGAAATTTTTGTAAAAGAATACTTGTATTAAACCTGAGCAATACGTGCGGACGTGTATAATACATTATTAAACGCGAAAGTACTAAGATCTTTATACGGATAGTAATTTTGGAAAAGTAAAAAAATCAAAAAGGGACAATAGTTACTCGAGTAATGTCCTAATAGTAACGGATAAGGCTCTTGGGCCATGGAGAAATTTAATTAAGACACCCAAACGATTTTACAAAACACTAAATAAATAGTATTTAATTATTTTGTGCACTTTTTCTTTAATTTTTTTGGTATTTAATATTAATGAAAATATAATTACTAATTAAATTAATTTAAAAAGGATAAGATATTACTTAATTACATATAAGAAATTAAAGAGGTTGGGCAATTGAACAAAAGTAAAGAAACTAATTTTATATTCTAAAAAATTTTTAAACAAAAAACCTGTCCCGACGGAAGTTCGTCGATACAAGTCTATGCTGGCGAAATTTTCAAGATTAAAATTAAAAAAAAATTAAAGGATTAAAGTTTTTTTTTAAAATTCCAAGATTATTTTTATTCAATAATATGTGTGAATATGTATATAATACGTTAATTTTGTTTGCCTTATTGAAATTTTTATAAAAAATACATGTATTAAACATGAGAAATACGTGCGAACGTGTATAATACATTATTTAACGGGGAAGGTACCAAAATCTTTATATGGATAATAACTATAGAAAAGTAAAAAATCAAAAAGGGACAATAGATACTCGAGTCATGGCCTGATAATAACAGGTAGGGCTTTTGGGATATGGAGAAATTTAATTAAGATACCTAAACGATTTCACAAAACACTTAATGAATATAACTTAATTATTTTGTGCACTTTTTCTTTAAGGTGCTTTGTTTCAACAACTTTCTGGCAATGGATGACGTCGGTTTCAACTGGGTCTATATATTAGTGGCAGTGTTTCCTGACTATGTTAGTGTAGGTGTTGTTGCTAGTTGATATCCGGTAGTCGGTGATTGGCGAAAGAACCGTTGGTCACCTCAGTGGTAACGACTTCATCGATTGGATAAAAAAATAACCCACAAGGAAACCTTGTGAATTTTAGGTGGATTGATTGATATTCATGCATCATAACTTTTTGGTTATGATTTTTTTATTTTTGGATATTTTTGGGGTTATTGTTTGTGGCTCACCATCAACTGAACACCTTGAATGGGTTCAATAGAAAGAAAGGATTTGTAATTGAGCACGATTGAGAGAATGAACCAAATCTTTGGGGTTTGAAATAGAAAATAGATGAAAAAGTACCAAAGAAAGAAATGGGTGACCAAGAGATGTAGAGACAATTAGGTAGATGGCAGTGGTACAGTAGATGAAGGACATAATTGGGATTGCCATGGAGGGAATGGGGGTAAGCTCGATCTGGGTTGGTTTAGATTTTACCCAAAATCATCCACCGAACTGAAGCTCTCAGTGTAACCATTTTTGGCACTGGAGCCAAATCACCATCTCTGGTTAATCGGTTGAATGGTTTGATTTGGCTTGGTTTCGATTCAAACCAGAAGAGGAGAAGAAGAGAAGAAGAAGAGAAGGAGAAGGAAGGAAAAACAACAGAGGAGAAGAAGAAGAAAAAAAAAAGAGGTTCGGTAACCGCGAATTTTTACTCAAACCGTAAACCGACCGACTATTTGCGGTTTGGTGATTTTTGAAACCGCAAACCGACCGCGTTTTGCGGTTTAAAACCGCAAATTCTCAAGCATTCACAAAAATATAAATTTACAACCTAAATAAATAAATACACAACCTCAATTTCTCAAGCATATATAAATTCACAATCGATTCCAATTCTCAAGCATTCACAACCTAAGAAAATTAAAGTTACAATTCCAAACATTCCAATTAAAGTTAAACTTCTCAAGCATTCCAATTCCAAATCCTTTAAATTTACAAACCAAAAGCAAAATGAATTAAAGTTACAACCAAAAAGAAAAATCCAATTCACAGTTAATTAAAGTTACAAACTAAAAGGAAAAATGTAATACACCAATGTTACAAACTCAAGTGTTGGTGGTGAGTGGATTTGAAGAACCCCTTTGTGTTGTTTGAGCACCAATGCTATCTACAAATAAAACAACATAGTTTAGTACATTTTATTATAAGAAGAAGCATAAATAACATTAGCATAAATAAACTAATTACTTACAAGTTGTCATATCTTCCATTTCCTTGTAGAATTCAACCTCATCATCTGTTGGTTCCTTGTAAAAGGAAAATTCGTCCGCTCTAAGCCAATCACTAGTACACATTAATGCCTCTACCATTTTAGGATGCAAAGAGCTTATAAAAGGATCCACAATCCTCTTGCCTAGCTAAAAGCATTTTCACTAGCAACCGTAGAACTTGGAATTGCAAAGATATCCTTGGCAACTTGTGAAAGAATAGGATATCTTGTTTGGTTCCCTTTCCACCAATTCAAGAGAAGAGAAGGGTTTACAATTTTACTTAATTATTCATAGAGTATAGCCGTGCGGCTATACTTTGCGGTTTGCGGTAACCGCAAATTTTGAAAATCAAATACCGCAACCGCAACCGTAAATGCGGTTCGGTTCTTAATACCGCGATTGCGGTTCGGTTTACCGCGATTGCGGTTTTATTGCGGTAAAATATCGGTTGGTTTTTGCGATTTTTCGGTTTTTCGGTTTTTCGGTTTAAAATGCCACCCCTAGATGAAACTGTTGCATGCGTGTGTTGGAAGGATTGTTGCTAGCCAACTTGCCATCCTTTGTGTTGGCATGTGTGCCAAAGAGTTCTTTTTTCTCCTTAAAATATACTATAGTCTCTCCCTACTCGCTTTTGCGTCTGCAAGAGGCTGTTTTTTTTTTTTTTTTATAAAAAAATTTAAATTATTTTAGAATAAAAAAGAAAATGGGTAGTTGTATTCCAAAAATAAGATTCATTATATGAATTTTCTTTTAATTTTAATTTTTTTTAAAATATGAAAAAGTGTGAATTTACTATATTATCCTCATTTAATTAATAATTTCAATTATTAATGTTTACGTTAACCAATGGCATTTTCTGGTATTTTGAATGTTTTACCATTTTCTACATTTTGCTTTATATATACTAGCCCCTTTGCACATGCGTGAATGGTTTTCTTTTCTCTTTTTTATTTTATTTTTAGAATTAAGAAAAAATAACATGGGTAGTTACGTTCCATATTATCTGATTTGTTCTTAATTTTAATTTCAATATGAAAACATGTGAATTTACCATATTATCCTCATTTAATTATTAATTTCAATTCTTAATGTTTGAATTAACCAAGGACATTTTCTGGTATTTTGAATGATTCACCATTCTCTGCCTTTTGCTTTATATATATATATATATACTAGCCCCTTGACACATGCTCACGCATGTGCCAATTAGTTTTTTTTTTATTTTATTTTATTTTTAGAATTAAGAAAACATAACAGGATAGTTATGTTCCATAAAAATAGGACCTATTATCTTATTTTGTTTTTAATTTTAATTTTTTTAATATTAAAAAATATAAATTTACCATATTATCCTCATTTAATTAATAATTTCAATTCTTAATGTTTGAATTAACAAAGGGCATTTTCTGGTATTTTGAATGTTTCACCATTCTCTGCCTTTTGCTTTATATATATAGATAATATCCATATATTTATTATAATAATATATGTTTATTATTTTGGAATGCCATCGGTTTGGTTTGGTTAAACCGGTAGTTCTCAACATCAAGCGCCGGAACCAAACTATAGACATTGGTTTTGATTTCAAATCTGTGATAAAAAATAGTAATAAAAAAAAACCAAATTAAATCAAAAAGTTTGATTTGGATGGTTTGATCGGATTTTCAGTTCATATGCCCGCCCCTTAGAGCATCTCAAAGGGAGATATCAAATACCAAACATCAAATTTAAATTTGATGGCTGATGTGGTAATTTGACATCTTACACAGCTTTACACTCTACCTGATATGTCAAATTAAATTATTATTTTATTATATTTTAGTGTTGATTCATTTTTAATTAAAAAGAAAAGAAAAAAAAATATTCATTTGACATCTTGCTACAGCCTTCATTCCACATCAACTTTGACATATTAGTTGGAGTGATGTGAGATATTATTTTTAGCTGTTAAATGTCTATATGACATGTTTGATATCTGTTAGAGATGCTAGACTAAAGAGACGAGGAAGAGGAATTGGAGTGGGAGTGTTTTTTTTATTTTCATTTTAAAAAATAATTTTATTAGGTTAAAATAAGTTAACAGTGTTAACTCTATGTTAAGTGAAAGGACACATGTCAAAAGATAAGGAAAGAAACAGGAGGGCACAGGGATTTGTAACAGGATAATTGGACTCCGAAGTCACTCTTTTTCTCTCCGTCCCCTTTTCTCCCAGCTCTCCCATCCCACCCCATCCCCCCTTCCCCTTCGACGAGTCCAGCCACCAGAACCTCCTCCCTCTCTCGTCGCTCTCTCTTCTATCTCTCTCGTTGCTCTCTCTCCTCTCTCTCCTCTCTCTCTCTCGTCGCTCTCTCGTCTGTCTCTCTCGTTGGTTGCTGGTTCTGGGTCGACGCCGTCGTTTGCAGCTCCGTCAAGGTCTCCTTCGTCCACTACCCGACCCAAAATTGATCAATCTTTTTTCATGTTTTGGGTTTCTAGGGTTTCTAGTGAAAGCTCACAGATTTTTCCATTTCTTTTGTTAATTTCAATTTAGGAATCTAGGGTTTCTGATTTTAATTTCAATTTTTTAGATTTTAAAAATAGTTTGGAGTTCATATGGCGCACAGGTTGCTCAGGAATGTGGAGGCGGATGGTTGGGAACGTTCAGACTTTCCCATCATCTGCGAGTCATGCTTGGGCGACAATCCCTACGTCCGGATGACACGAGCTGATTACGACAAGGAGTGCAAGATTTGCACTCGGCCATTCACCGTTTTCAGGTGGAGACCTGGTCGTGATGCGCGATTTAAGAAGTCAGAGATTTGTCAGACGTGCAGTAAGTTGAAAAATGTTTGTCAAGTTTGCCTCTTGGATCTGGAATACGGCTTGCCAGTTCAGGTTCGAGATACTGCTCTGGCCATCGGTTCCAACGATGCCATTCCAAAGAGTGATGTAAATAGGGAGTTTTTCGCTGAGGAGCATGACCGAAAGGTAACTTTTCTGTCTTTGCCTTGAACAACGGGGCTTAGTTAGAGTACTAATTTATGTAAATCTTTTGGAATCCTTTAGTGTCAAATTTTAATTTTGATTGGTGAGTGCAGGCTAGAGCTGGTATAGACTACGAATCTTCATACGGAAAGGCACGGCCCAGTGACACTATTCTGAAGCTTCAAAGAACAACACCCTATTACAAAAGGAACAGAGCACATGTCTGCAGTTTCTACATTCGGGGTGAGTGCACAAGAGGTGCTGAGTGTCCTTACAGGCACGAGATGCCCATAACTGGGGAGTTGTCACAGCAAAACATCAAAGATCGTTACTATGGGTATGTCCAATGCTTCATATTTCCTGTTCTCAGTATGACAATGAAGCATGAATTTCAAGTTGCATGTTTTTTTCCTTATAGTTACAGTTGGCTACTTAAAACTTGTGAATTTGTTTGTTGATTAGCATTGTTTCTTATGTTTAATGTTTTCCACTCGATTATTTCCTCAGATTAAAGTCTTACCTTTCAGTTGGGAATGAAATTCTTGTCTGAAATATTGGTAGATGTAATTTCATTGCAAGTAGATAAAGTCGTTAATTTCAAGATATTTATTCTGAAGATTGTAGCTTCTTTTTCGGTTTGGGAGGTGATAGGAGTGTACTGCTGCAGCCTCTAGTTAGCATTTTCGGTCAACACAATAGCTTTCACAAACCTATATCCCCAATCTTTCTGTCGCATGTTTGTACATGCCCATATACCATAAAGTACGGATTTCTGAAGTTTGTAATGCTCACATCTCATCTTAATTATCTGCAGAGTCAATGATCCAGTGGCGATGAAGCTGCTTAACAAGGCTGGAGAGATGCCCTCCCTGGAACCTCCTGAGGATGAAAGCATAAGAACTCTTTACGTGGGTGGGCTTGATGAGAGAATTTCTGAGCAGGATTTGAGGGATCAATTTTATGCTCATGGTGAAATAGAATCTGTTAGGATGGTACTCCAACGAGCATGCGCTTTTGTAACCTACACAACAAGAGAAGGTGCAGAAAAGGCTGCAGAAGAACTCTCTAATAAACTGGTAATAAAGGGTTTGAGATTGAAGTTAATGTGGGGTAGGCCCCAAGCACCAAAACAGGACTCAGAGGGCACAGCTGAAGCTAGGCAGCAGGCAGTGGCTCATAGTGGGTTGTTGCCTCGAGCAGTCATATCTCAACAGCAGAACCAATTACAAGACCAACCTGCACCAGTGCACTATTACAACATGCCACCTCCACCCTCACAGGAGAGATCATTTTATCCATCAATGGATCCTCAAAGAATGGGGGCTATAGTTCCATCCCAGGAAGGGGCTCCTAGTGGGCCTACAGGGTCGGGCGAGAACAATTCCGGTGCAGAAAGGCAGCAACGTAGTCAGCATTATGCTTTTCAAAACATGCCTCAACCACATGGCCAATATCGTCAGCAGTTTTATCCTCCTCCCTACGGGTATATGCCTCCTCCAACAGTACCGTACCAGCAATACCCTCCGCAATATCATGCTGGAGTGCTGCCGCCACCATCCTTGCCAATGAACCAACAGTACCAGCATTCAGCAACACCAAGGCCTGCACACTCAGGTTCTACATCATCAGGATCCGCACCATCAAGTTCTGGACCTTCAGAGTCCACGGCATCTGGTTCTGGGTCTGCACAGACGGGGTCATCCCAGCAGTGACATTATCCTTCTGTTGTCTTTATACTTTTGTTGTATGAAGTTGGTTATTTGAGTCAAATTACTTGCTTTGCATTCTGGATTCAGCATAGTAATCAGTATCTTCCCAGGGTTACTCCTTGTAAGCAAAAATTCTGCACCTTTTGTAGATCTTTCCTTTTCTTTTTAATTTTTCCCGGTTAAGGATCGTCAAATATAGCTGCTGCCTTCACTTTCTTCCCATATTTTGCATTTATCGTTCTATTCTTGTGCCGTTCCAAAATGTACTTGTGATGCCTTGAAATTAGGCTCACCAGTCTCGTCCTGAAATTTTGGGCTCTCATAAACCTTTTTTTAAAATATATTTTATTTTAGTACAAGCATAGTGACATTCTCTTCGCCCTAAAACTTCAAAAATAGACCAGAAAGATTTGTTTGTCCCATTTATGCAAAATAATCCTTGATTTTTTCTATTCTGTTGTACAATTTCGTCTTTTGCTCTGTAATTCTTCATTAACTCAATGAGAAATGCCAGTTGTTCTATTAGAAGATAGATGGCGAGAGAGAAGACGAAGATGAGATGTCGTCGAGTGGACTTAAACAGACGTCTCTTAGCCTAGCAAGATCAAGATGATCAGATTCGTATCCAACTAAATTTGTCCACCTGAAGCAGTGGAGGAACTACCTACGAGGCTACACTGGGTCGTAGCCTAGGTAGCTTTTTGAAGAATTTTTTTAAAAAAACCCATTGTAGCTAATGTTGTTTTTAAAGAAAAACAAAATAAAACCTATATAGCCAATTAACTTCCCGTTTCCATTTGTGATTGGGGCTCTCATTTTGTGATCTTCTTGACAGTTCCCCACTATTTCTATAAAGACATCTTTTCATACCAAAAAAAAAAAACACCTTAATAGGGAAATATTATTTTTTCAAAATCGGTTTTGTGGTTTTCTTGGCGGTTTCTCTATTGTTCTTGTGTTAATCCTTTTATTGCATTTAATATGTTTTTTTTAATGCTAAATTTATTGGAAATTAGTTCATAGGGCTATGAACTAGCGTGGTTTTATATGATTTAATGTATACTTTCATTTTTTTTTAAAATATAAAAATTGTAAGTTCAAAAATAAAATTAGATTTTAAGCTAAAATAGAGATATAGATTGTTGTGAGCTTGTGAGTATGTTGTTTATTTTATGTGTATACAAACAATATTAAAGGAGGGGAATTCAAACACATGACTTTCAAGTGTATGGATATGTATTATATATATTTATGATTCCTTGGATTTTATTGAAAAGCTTTTAAATTTTGGCTATTGAATTTGCTCTTCTACTCACAAGCTTTCAAATTCAAGTTTGTTGACACGTATTCTTGTCTTTCAAAAACGATTCATGACTTTTTGTAATTCTATATAAGTAAAACATGACATCAATGCGAAGAAAATGTTACAACTCAATCACTTTTTAGTTTCAAATGGGATTTAGGATCCAATAATATATATTTGTTTTGTTTTAAATACATAAGATATTGTGGGAGGAGGAATTCGAAGACATAATTTGAACAATTTTTTATTTTTATACAAACGATGGAGGAGATGAGAATAGAACCTAAGACTTTGGGTGCAGAGATAAATATTCTTAACCACTTGAACTATAAACCCGGTGTGAATCCAACAATGTTGTTATGAGGAGAAAATAATGTTGTTATTAATATTTTATTCAATTTGTGTTTTAAAAAGATTATTTGATTCAATTTAAGAAAATAATGTGGGCCCTATATGTACCACGTCATCACTTAACAGATTCTCTAACAATCAATTTAATGGCAGGGTTACATCGCAAAAAAATTACAAACTAAGGGTACGTGATTATTAAAATTGAAAATGCGGAGACAAACATGACTTAAGGGTACAACTTCAGGATCCCAAACTGAAATTAACCCAAGAAAATTTATATCTCCAAAGGTCAGGGGCCTATCAACCTACCTCTTTTTACCCAAAAAAAAAACAAACAAACACCTACCTCTCATGGGCTGGAACCTCCTATATTTAAGCCTACAAAAACAATATAAAGATGGGACCGATCCGACCCGGACCTCTTAGCCCATAGATTCTAGACTCTATGGAGCATCACCCATCTCACACGTATGTACCAAAAACCTTAACCTTCTTCTATCTCAGCTTGGCCTTCTACAGTTTTGCTTCCCAACCCAATTAAAATTCACAGTGAAAAACTACAATTTCTCAGCTCTGAGAATACAATAGCCGGAGAAATCTTTCTGTTTATCCATGGCCACTTCTCTACTTTCTCATCTCTCAGCTCCGCCCTCACCCACCATAGACAATTACCAAGGTCGTCAAGCAGGTGCCTTTAATTCTGGGATCCCAAATACCTTCCTTCATGGCACCAAAGTCTTCTCCGCTACACCTTCTTCTTCAAGAAGGCTCGCAGCTCAAAGACGCTTCAAGTCTGCCTATGCCAAGGCTTCGGAACACATTCCCAAGCAGTTCAGGCAAGAAAATCTCAAAGATGGACGTGAGTCTTCACTACCCTGCTGCTCTCTTTGTTTATTTATTGATTTTCATGGATACCCATCTCTTCTAGTTTGATTTTAAGGGGTATTTGTGATTCATTTCTTTCATCCAATCGCATATGCCATGTGGGTTTTCTTTCCTGTTTCTAATTTTTTGGTTTTGGGTTGGGAAGGTTTCAATTGGGTTGCTCCGTAGAGAGTTAGGAAATATAGACAAAGTTGAAATTTTGAATATTCAATTATTACCCGCATGATATTTGAGGGGACAGAGTTTTTTATTAGTTTGAGGGTAGATAATAAAGCCCTTTGGAAGTGCAGGCAAACGTTTACTGTTGTTTGCAAACCAAAAGAACATTTGGTTCTACCTCAATTTTCTCATCTATAGACTATAGCCCTGCTATCATGTTGCTTTTGAGGATTTTATTAATGGTGGTTTCATAGTCTCAAATTTGTGCTCAGTTCTTGTGAGTTTTCAAGGAAAATTGTAAGGGGTTGGTTACTAAAATGGAAGAGCTGTTGTGATGGAAAACGGCCACAAAATAAATATAAGCTTGTGCACAAGGCAATTTCATGTTACCTTATATTATTATCAGGGATCATAAGGAACTGTTGGGTGAACTAGAGTGGTCATGCTCTGTTAATATGTCAAAAGTAGAATGCACACAGACCATATGTTGGTAGGAGAAGCCAAGGAAAGCACAGCATCATTGAGGATTGTGGATTGGTGCGGGTCTATGCTTAGTGGTTGAGTGTGCCCCAAAAGCACTTAAAAGTCCAGTGCTTGTGTATTTCAAGATGCTGTTTTTTGGGTTCTTAGCATTCTTTATGAGCTATGTAGATAAAGGTTAATATAACCGTTGATGTTAAGAACCCATGGATAGAACTTGTCCATGCAAAACTGATTAGCAAGAAAAGGTTCTTGATAACTTTCCTAAGTCGGGATGTTTTATATTTTCAAGTTGGGACATGGGAGTTGTAAATTTCACCATGCTTCCAAAGACCGATTTCCTCATCAACCTTCTCTATCAACACTGATCCGGTGTTTGACCTCTTCACTTTTGGGTAGTTTCCTCCCTCACCATTATTCAACGACTTAGCACCTTAGGCCACACTTTTCATGCTTTGATACCAAAGTTTACTCTTGAAAAATTGATTTGCACGCAAAAGAAGCCCAATAGCTTATATGTTACACCTGGATGTTCTTTTTTCTTCGACGTGGGACATTTGTACCTTAATGATTGATATCAATGTTTCTAGGGATGCCATAACCATTGATCATAGCATCGGAAGTTATTCTTCTGCTATATGTTTTAATTTGATTAAGCTCATCTGCAGTGCCCCCTGCCCCCCCAACAATCATTTTGCATTTTGTTTGAAACTTGAGTCTTCTGATTCTTAATTTCCAAAGCAACTTGGAATGCCAGTTTTATCCAGGATGAAATAAATTGGATTTCCTACTTACTTTCTCTATTGTTCTCATTTGTAGTGATGGATAATTACAAGAATGTGCCCCATTATCTGTATGGCCTTTCTCCTTCCCAAATGGACATGTTCATGACAGAAGATAATCCTGCCCGACGTCAGTCAGAAAAAGTTACAGAGGTGCACTCTTTATACACTCCAAAATTTCTAAGTGGCTCAATGATGATAGAAGTGCTAAGTTGATTTCTATTAAACCTAAATAAAAATGTACAAAATTCAGCTAACTTTACATTTTCTTGGTTTCAAAAACTCTTTCACAGCAAAGCATCTCGTCTGCGAACAACTACTTGAATCATGGAGGGATGTGGAGTATGTCAGGCATGGATGACAAGGGCCCTTCAAAATATAGTATGAGTGTGAGCATGTATCGGGGAGGTGCAAGAGGATATGGAAGACCCAGAACTGCTCCTCCTGATTTGCCTTCCTTACTTTTAGATGCTCGGATATGCTATTTGGGCATGCCAGTAAGAGATTATATTTCTGGCCGCAAGATAAAACAATGTTATTTCTCTCTTCACAATCTATTCATTCATTTTGTTCTGACTAAGCATTTTACTTTTTATCTGATTTCTGTAGATTGTTCCAGCAGTAACTGAGCTTCTTGTTGCTCAGTTTATGTGGTTGGATTATGATAACCCTTCTAAGCCCATATATTTGTACATAAATTCATCTGGGACACAGGTTAGTGTGGGAAGTCCTGATTGTAATTCAGTTTACTTGATGATGATGAGTGAAATATAACTTCTAGGTTTCCTCCATCATGTTCACTATTCGAAGTCTTACCTATCTGCATGAATTTGGTTGGTGCTTTTTAGAATGAGAAGATGGAGAGTGTTGGATCTGAAACTGAGGCATATGCCATAGCTGACATGATGAATGTAAGTGTTATTATCAACTCTGTGAGGTATTCTCTTTTTATCTATTTATAAATGCAGATCAGTGAAGTAAATTGGTAATTTTTCATTATGTGTCATCTTTGTCCATTATATAGGATAATACATATTGAATAATGTACAAAAATCAGTCCGACATCAAATTAGAGTCCATTATCTCATTAAGGAATAATATCATAGACCTGACATTTTCCATTAGCCACTTGACCTGCTCTTGATTTATCTGTGTATGTCTGCATGTAGTATGTCAAATCAGATGTGTACACTGTGAATTGTGGCATGGCATATGGTCAAGCAGCACTGCTTCTGTCACTTGGAACAAGAGGTTATCGTGCCGTACAGCCAAATTCCTCCAGTATGTTTCCATCTTGAAATTTAAGCTTACTTAAGAAACATTATCATGCAATCTGGGAATCTGTAAAGAGGGTGCTATTGTCTGCACCCATTTGTTGTGCACTTTTTGATAACTGTTATTATTTTGAATTCCAGCAAAATTATATCTGCCAAAGGTCAGCCGGTCAAGTGGCTCAGTCATCGACATGTGGATTAAGGTATATATCTCTCTCTCTCTCTCTCTCTCTCTCTCTCTCTCTCTCTCTCTCTCTCTCTCATATTCTATACAACTGCTATCAGGCCAAGGAACTGGATGCAAACACAGAGTATTACATTGAGTTACTCGCAAAAGGAACAGGGAAGACCAAGGAAGAAATTGCTAAAGACATCCAGCGTCCCAAATATTTTCAAGGACAAGAAGCCATAGAATACGGACTGGTAGACAAGATAATTGATTCTCGTGATGCTGCATTTGAGAAAAGGGTATTTTTTTCCATTACAATTTTTATTTATTTATTAATCATTCTGTTACAACCAGCATTGCAAGTAGTAAAAGAGAATTTCTTTTATCAGAATTACGATGAGATGCTTACTCAATCAAGAGCTATGAGGAGAGCAGGGGCAGGCGGTCCGCAAGCAGCTCCATCTGGATTTAGGTGATAGCAAGGAAATAGCATTGCAAAGACATATACCAAGGTTTGAGCTCTCTCTCATCTCTTCCGTATCTAGTGCATTGGAGGAGCGGGATGCATTTGGGGTTTTGGCTGAAGGCAATGATGACAAAATTCCATTTTGTGTCACTTCTGATCCTGTATATGTGGGTAGCCTTGGAATAGTTATGGATTATAGTCCACACACAAACAAATTTTAAGAACCGAAACTGTTTAGAAAGTTCTATCTTTGTTCTTTGTGGGGTATCTCGCACATTGTATTTCTGTTGTGTAACTGCGCAAGTTATGTTTCTAGTTGAAGAGTATGAAATATTCATCAGAACGTTTTCCTAGTCTTTGTATATGGGCTTAGTATGAACCTTATTTATTTTTGGTAAAAAAGCAATGATGTAATCTGACACTTTATTTTCTGATTAAAATTTGGGGAAATTTTGACGACTAAATATCTTTAGGTAGAATGATTTTCAAAAGACGACAACGTGAGATTTACAAAAGGAGATGCAAGAAAATAACTGCTTGGACTGAGGCATTTTTCATGTAGATGAAATCATAACAATTGCGTTACAGGGCATCATCGTTTCTGACAGCAGAAGAAATTTGAGTTCCGTTGGCCAAAGTCTCATACACAGGCCACAATGGAACTGGGCAGGATCGACTTAAACAAATATATATAGCCAGAGTAACTTAAAACAAAAGCCAAATTTCACTTTTTTTTTCCCTTCTCTTTTGATTCTTCAACAAATTTCAGTTATGCTGGTGGATTAGGGTACACTTTTGGCTTTGGCTTGACCTCTATCTCATTTACACTTCGAACAAAGATGGAATCTGGTTCGTGGCTGCAAGTTGAACAGATAACACATTAGATGGATAGATGGATAGATCGATGGAGAGGGAGTGAGAGGTGCTTACGGTTTATCTCCCTCTTCAAATGTATAACTTGAAGCCACAGCCAATAGGCGGCCATCTCGGCTAAAAGAAAGTGCCGCAATGCTTGTTGGGTACTTTGAGTACTGTAAAAGAAGAGCATATTAAAAATTTATTATAATTGTAATTTCACCATAGGTGAATAATACATCAGTGTCACATAAAGCAAGTAATTACCTGATACAGCCTCTTCTTGTTGTTCCCATCCCATACATTCACATAGCCATCACAACCTCCAGTAGCAAAAGTGCCATAGCTGCAATTGAATTTCAAAATGAAATTATAAAAATATGCACATGGAGTAAAAGGCAACTTATATCAACACTATCCCAAAACTCAGATTGCTAACATAATATTCATTTCGAGTTCAAGAACAATGTCTCAAACTCTATCCAGTTCAAATAGTGTAATGTTCAGTTATAACTTATATGTAGTATGATTGCAACTCTCATACAAGCGAAAGCATGTTCCAGTTTCTAGATGACTGCTTTTTTCAATTTGTCCCCATGTGGTGAAAATCGGCTGTCCGCATGGCAGTCAATAATGTAAAGGAATCTCACTCAAAAACTCTTTTGATAATTTTATTAAAGTATCAATCAGCTAAGTGATAATTCTATGAATTCCACAAATTAATGCATAAAAAGTTTAGTACACAATATTTTAAAAGAAAAAAGTAACTTACATGGGGTGGAATGCAATTGCATTTACTGGATAGACAATGTCCCTTCCAGCCTCTGATTTTCTGTGACACTTGAATGCATATCTGCACCAAGGTTAATACCATTAACAAATTAAGGATGAATGACAGAAATCAGTGCACAATATCACCATAAGAGGAATTTTACAGTTGTTCCACCAAGAAAAATCTACAAGCGAAGTAAAGCTTAGAACCACCCAATAATTAAGTTGTGGCGGTGAACTAACAGAAGCATGCTTTATGACGATGGCACAGCCTAATTTATGAAAGAGATAATCAGTAATCATCATGGACCATATAGAGGTCTAGTGGTGCATATATCAAGAAGAACAACTCTTTTGTTTTGTTTTTTTCTTTTGGTTTGGGGTGGTGGGTGGCATCTAAAAGATGTCGTAGGCCATTCTAAAGAAACCCCTACAGATAGGAGGTCGTGAAACTGAAACTATCAGTCAATGTAAAGCACAATTTCTCAGTAATAGCTGAATGCTTACTTTTTGGTCTGACTAGCCTCTGAGAGATCAAAAAACTCCATCGCAACCCGTCCTTCAACAGAACTAAGAGCATAACCTGCAAAAAGTAATCATAGGATCAAACATGAAAGAAGCAACAGCATGGATGCATTCCATTCACAAAAACAACTTAAAATTTTGTAACTTATTTTTTTAAGGCAATACTGAAATGAAAAAGTTTCTTTGTTGCGAGCAAGGGAAAAGCAGTGGGAGTGGTTAGCCACAAAGCCACACAATTCTGCCCTTCGCAATACCTTTGACAAAGTACCAAGTGCAAGAAAGAAAAAGTTTGTGAGATGTGTCCTAAAGCTAAAAGCTACTAAAATTACCTGTTCCATTAGGATAACAGCGCACACATCGAGTTTGATACTTCAATGAAGATTCCCTCCGTTGCTCAGGCTGGGACATATTTCTCAAATCATAGACATTGACGTGTCTTCCTGCTGTTGCAACCACCAACCGATTTCCAACAAGAGAAAGAGAATAAACACGTTCGGGTTGTGGGTACGTCCCAACAAGAGTACGCTCCTGTCCGCTTGCACCTCTGGGGTCCCAACACTTGAGTGTCTTATCCCAACTACCAGTGATCAACTGCCCTGATATCATTTCATCGCACAAGAAAGTAAAAATGGGATCCTTCCAGTGAACGGAAACAAATTGGCCGCAGTTGAACTTAATAAATGAAATTACTGAAAGTACCAACTATAGTATCAACATTACGATAAAGTAAGGAACATGATTTAAGGTTATAAATATTTCCATTTAAAGAACAACTAATACAACAAAGCATACTATAAACTCTGAGCAGCCCAGATACAAAATCAATCAGCAAATTTAGGACAAAAAAGTTTTGCAAGAAAAAAACTTTTGAGGTTTTGATTGGAACTAATTTCAAATGTAAAAAAATGATAACTTGGAGAACATACCTGCTGCATAAGAGTACTCAACGCACCGCACTGGTGCATCGTGCCTTCCTAGGATGTCTTCCTTACTAGAGCTGAAAACGAGCCTGGAACATTGACACAGAGCATAGACAAAACATGAGAAGTCAGAATTGGGTTTTAGAGCATTAGGGTTTTGGGGTTTTAATTACCGTCTAACAGTGTTGTCGGCGCCGGCGCTGAAGCCGGAAGAGTCGTCGTGGAAGCAGCAATCGAGTACGGGACCGCCGTGCTTGAACTCTCCTCGCAGCACATTGGCGCTGGCGTCGTACAATCGGACGGTCTGCGCAATTAGAGAGGGGTTATAGAGAGAGAGAGAAGGGGGATACGTGGCGACATATATGAGAGTGAGGGCATACCTTGTCCCATGAAGAGACGAGCAAATGATCGCTGTGGTTGGAGAAGCGGAGGTTAGAGATGCCGTCGGAAGGGGGGCTGGAGAGCTCGCGGCCCGGCGCCGGCGGAGGGACAGCTGTCATGGCGGAATTGGACGGAGAGAGAGAGAGAGAGAGAGAGAGAGAGAGAGAGAGTGTGTGTGTGTGTGTGTGTGTGTTTTAGGGTTTTTGAATTTTGAAGAGTTGAGAGTGTCGTTGGAGATGGAGAGTGATGAGAGAGAAAAGAAAGAGGGAAGGCGGTTTGAAAAATGGAAGAAAACAAGAGAGAGACGAAGGTGATTTTGTGATCCAGAGGTTCTTTCAAATTCAAAATGAGGGGACGATTTGCTTGTTTCAACAAGCTTGGGCTCATTTCTGCAAGCCCAACATAACAGAGTTGCTACATGCACCCAAAAGTTTAATCGCTAT
Organism: Prunus persica; assembly: GCF_000346465.2. Classification (NCBI taxonomy): domain Eukaryota; kingdom Viridiplantae; phylum Streptophyta; class Magnoliopsida; order Rosales; family Rosaceae; genus Prunus; species Prunus persica. The sequence continues at coordinate 16,025,585 of NC_034016.1, forward strand.
ACTGGACGGAGTCGTTGAATAGTAACTTCACTTAAGTTCATTTTTAAGATTGAGCACAAACATATATGAGTTTAATTAAATTAGTTAGAAAATATGTACTCCCGACTATGCTTCTGAGTTCGAATAACCCTTTCATTACTTTAGATTAAGTAATGTAAGAGGAGCAGGTCGAACTCATGCACAAGGGAACCAAACATACATATGCCACCTGAAAATCAGTTCTTAAAAAATTCAAGACACCCAAAAAAAATAATTTTTGTATTTTTGTGAACTTTACAAAACAAAAAGAAAATAGACGACCATGACTAACGTTTCTCAAATGATTCTTTGGTACGGGTGGTCCATGTGGCCGCCTTCTATATAAGAATTTCTTGCTATATTGCCCATCTCAAGGGGCAAGTTAGCACCGCTCCGGATGACATTACCATACGCTGTCACTTCTCTTTCTGATGCTGAAGCTGTCCTAAATACGAACAACTTTTTTTTTTTTTTTTTTTTTTTTTTCTTTCAAAGTTTTCTTAAAAACTTTTCGAATTTGCCCTTTTAAAATAAATAGTAAATTTTAGTTCTTTAACCTTTCTGTGTAGTTTTTATTTTTTTTTTTGTGAGAATTTTTCACCTCTTTTGTGAGAGCTTTCTACTTCTCATTTGTGAGAATTTTTTTTTTGGGTATTATTATGACTTGATTTTTTCAAGTTTTATTTATTTTTTGTTATTTTAAGTTTGTTTTATAGTTGGATGTCTATGCCAAAATTTATTTGATCCTGCGTGATTGTTAGTGAAAGAGCCTTATATTAGATTGTCTTAATTTTGATATTAGATTGTTCCGTTATTATAATGATATTTTGTAGCTAGTTTGTATGGGCCATTTGTGGCTATTGACTTTTTTGGTTAAATTATGAATGCAATCCCAGGGTTTTTAAATAATAAAAAACCTCTCCTAAAGGAGCAAATGCTCTAAACCACTGCACTAATGAATCATTTGCAACTTCTCTTAACCATTTAAGTTATAAACCACTTCCGTTCTTTTGCCTTTTGGAAGTACTTAAAATTTTCAACTAAAGGTTGGTGAGATCACCCCCCACACATTGGAAACATTAGTAAGCAATTTGTCTATAAAAAAAGATAGTATACAATAGAAAATTTGCCAAATACGGAAATACTTACCCGTAAAGTCCATTATCAAATATTTTGGGCCATTAATTGATTATCAAATTTACGAAAAAAGAGAAGAAAAAGAAAATAAAAAAGAAAAAAGGAAAACTGAAACCGGATGGATCTCTTATGAGAGAGTTAAGCCGGTCTGCTCTGCTCTGCCTGAGATGACAAGTTTTTTTTTGGCAAATCTGATATGAAGGCGCTTCGTTAGAGTTGGCAACGGAAACAGAGGAGCCCAAATAATCAGTCAAAAAACCTCTCTGAATCGTAAACCCTAGCGACTGCGATTCGTTCACTGCAATGGTGGTCTGCAAATGCCGCAAGGTACCTCTCTCTTTCTTTCTCTTTCCACTCGTGAACACTGGTGGTGTGGAATTTTAGTTTATCATTTCCCGACTCAATTTACAGCGCAATGCGTGATTTCGGTAGCTCAAGGTTTAGATCGGATCGGAAATGTAATTTTGATACTGAGGCGATCGTTAAGATTGTGAATTTAGTTTCGGCATCTGCATTTGACTCTTAGATTGGAAATGTTCAGATTGATTGTTTAAGCTCATCATTTTGATTCAATTCTTGAAATTCTAGTTCGTAGACCTTCTTAAAGATTTCATTTCTTGGGATGGTTAATTTCCAAGGCTGATGGAGATTGGTGCTTTTGGTGTTTCAGGCTACCAAGCTGTATTGTTTCGTGCACAAGGTTCCAGTTTGTGGAGAATGCATCTGTTCTCCCGAGCACCAAATATGCGTGGTAAGTATTTTTTTGGGATTGGGGTTTGTGGTCAATTTTGTATTGTAATGTTTAGGCTGCATGGTTTGGTTGTTTTGTTGATTTGATTATAATCACAGTGAAAGTATTCTTCTCTATATTCATAGGGCTGAATTGGACTTATCAATAATTATGGCGCTGGATGGATTGAACTTAAGTTGAGTTATGCATGAGCATTTGCATTTTACATTTGTGCATATACATACAAGTAACTTGTGTAGGGAGAGAGAGGGGAGAGAGAGGAGAGAGAGATGAACATAAATTCATGAGAAAAGCAAATGATAACATACAATATATTAATATCTAATAGATGTATGGGTTCAAAATTTTAGAAACTTTTACTTGCATGAGAATATAAAATTGTTTGACCCTTTTGTGCCCACTTAAGTACTTAATATCTTTTCAGTTTTAGGTTGGTGTGGAAGGCCTAGGTATGACGTAGCAGACCCTTGGCCTTGGCTCAAGTTCTAGGGATGGGGGGTTGTTGCCAGTTTTCTTAGTTTCTAACAACGAATATTATAAAGAATTGGAATTTATGGCTCTTTTAGGGCCTGATCTGTCTTTATGATTTCTTGTAGGTTCGTACTTACTCAGAGTGGGTAATAGATGGAGAGTATGATTGGCCTCCAAAATGCTGCCTCTGTCAGGTTGCACTTGATGAGGGGACTGGCTCTCAAACGACTCGGCTAGGTTGCTTGCGTAAGTGGTTTGCAGATATAGTTACTTCCACTTGCATATTTTGTCAATATGAAGGGATAGAGAAAATGTTGAACTCCTCATACTACATATCGTAATACACATTTGTCTTTTGTTGTTCATATAGATGTTATACATACAAGTTGCCTGGTTTCACATATCAAGAGTTTCCCTTCTCATACTGCACCAGCTGGATATGTTTGTCCTACATGTAACACATCGGTAAGTTTTGCTTTCTAATTGTGGTATTGTCTTGATCTATTAAAGTTAGAGTACATTTTGTCAGTAGGTATATCCAGTATTTATATTCTGCTATGTTACTTTTATGGCGTGTTTTGTTTTCACATGGGTCTCTATTGGTGCAGATATGGCCTCCCAAGAATGTGAAAGATTCAGCATCTCGCCTCCATTCAAAGTTGAAGGAAGCTATCACGCAGGCAAGGCTCAGTCATGACTCTTAAATTATCACAAAGAAGTAATTTAATATCAATTTGATTAAAATTTCTTAATATTGCTTCACGCAGTTGGTGGTTTTTGCATTATAGTGTAACTTTTGGTAGGCATACACTTAATGTTAATGAAAGCTATTAGTCTTCTTTGAAATCCAGCTAAAATACTCACATAGTCATTGTCAACTTGATCTAGTTGAAGAGATGATGTGAAGGGAAAAAGATCAAGGAGGTTGCATTGGATTGCACTGTAATTTTGGTTGATACTAGACGATATGATTAAGTTAGCTTTTAAAGCTCTTCCGAATACTAAAAGTTATATTATTTGCTTGAAAATTTTGGGAGGACTCTGATAATCTCTTTTCCCTAACACGGACACACTAGAGTTGCTTGACTGCAGATGTATTATCCTACACAACAAATTTGGATGTTTATTGTTAGATATGTTATAAGGGTGTAATTTGATAAGGTGGCAGTGGTTCTTTCTATAACGAGTAGCACTAGCATACCAACACGTGCCTTGCACATGTACTATAGAGTTTAGAATAAAGATAAACCCTTGAAAATGATATTAATACAATTAATTGTAAGGGTATTGAAATATCAATACTTTTCTATAATGATGAATTAAATGCTCCTTATTCCATACGAGTGTCTACCATAGGTAAGCATATATACATGGTTAAAAAATGACTTCATTTTTTATTCTTATTAATGTGTATTTTTCTGGGCCAAATGCCTACAGAAAGCTGCTTCCTTTCACTTCATTAAGGGTTTTATAGTTTGGTTTTGGTCCCTTTTTTGTTGTGCTAAGTTTGAGGCATTCTTTACAAGAGTGTTGTAGTTGTTGCCTTTACTTTTCTCCTTTATAGTAGTTATATGTGAACATATTTTCTTGTTATGCAGACTGGCTTGGAAAAGAACTTGTTTGGAAATCATCCAGTTTCATTGTTATCGACAGAATCCCGTAGTCCTCCGCCTGCATTTTCCTCAGACCCACTTATTAATGCATCTTTGAATGGAGGCAGGGAAATTAATGCAAGCTCATCAGCAGCAAAAGATGAAACTAACATAATTGATTTCTCAATAGAAGCAGGATCTTCTATACTTCCAGTGACGGACATAGTGGAGATAGAAGGTCCTATTGCAGCAGGGAATTTTGTGAAAAGCACAAGTCCTGTAGGTGTAAGAGGATTTTGCTGTTATTTACTGAATTAATTAGTTAGTGAACTTATTCCTTGCCTTCCTTGTGTCATTTCACACTGGCTTGTGCTCGTGTGTGCGTGCCTTGATAAGTCTTCTTATGGTGTTTTTCTATTGTCTCCTGATTTCATTTTGTTTGTTGCTATGAAAACTAGCCTGGTGCTACAACACGAAAGGGTGCATTCCAAGTTGAGCGACAAAACTCTGAAATCTCATATTATGCAGATGATGAAGATGGGAATCGCAAAAAGTACTCACGAAGGGGTGAGTAGAGAGTCCTGCATGTGTGTGTGAACTTTCAAGTTATGATTTCTTTATTATGAGTAAAGCCATACCTAGTTTGAATTGATCAGAACTGTTTCGGTTATAAGTACAATAGGCAAAAGTACACTTTTGAATTGATCCAAATGTTTGATTAGATCCTTTCTTTGAAAAAAATTAGGCGATCAGGTATTTTTATCAACCATAGTTAGAATTTTATTATTACATATGTTGAACTGGCACATTTACTGATGTGGCACATTAGCTGCTTATTTGATGTCAAATGGAAGCCATTTAGCATGTGCAATGCAATCTTCTTTCCACATACACATGTATAGTAAAATTTATATCATATTAGTAGATGTATAGTGAATACAAGTATTAACATGCTTCTGTGACCTCAACCGAATGCAGGATTAGTCTGGTAATTTACTGAATTAAATTACATTCTTTAACTAAATAATAGTTGTCGCAGATTGAAGAACCACTTTTTTTTTTAATTGAAAAAAATTAAAGACTTAATTGCAACAATTGAAAACTAAAGACCAAATTGAAATTTGAGTCAAATTTCAGGGGCGAAAATTGTAGTTTATCATTTGCTAATATTATGTAGGCTGCTCTCGCTTGGTGTTTGCTAGGTGAAATTGACACTGGGAATTGTTGTTTCCGTTTTTTCTTTATTTGGCTAAATAGTTGTTTCCAATTAGATAGAGAAGCCACAAGCGAGAGCTTTCCTTTTGACCCAATTTTACTGCTCTTTTATCTGGTTATAGTCAATGCATTCTCTGGTTTCATTTCTTGTAACTGTTATTAAGCTTTCATTCGAAAATAAAACTCTTGGGGTTTTTAATTGTAGGTCCATTCCGACATAAGTTTCTAAGAGCATTGCTTCCGTTCTGGTCAACTGCATTGCCAACTCTACCAGTGACTGCACCCCAGCGGAAAGATGGATCAATTGCAAATGATGTCCCCGAGGGTCGTGCCCGTCATCAAAGATCATCAAGAATGGATCCAAGAAAAATCCTTCTTGTGATAGCAATCATGTAATGTCTGTGTATCCCACTTTTCCTTAATCGCAAGTCTACTTTTAATTCTCCCTGGGCAAGGAAGGTCCGGAGACCTGATTAATGTTTTGCACCTAGCTTAACTTGTGGGATTCTGAGATCTGCTTTAGGGTGGGTAAGGAAGGCGGGCCATTTGTTTAAAGTGCCATGCTTGCCCATGATTTTGGGGTTTAAGTTGCTCTTGGACAATCGAGACCCCTGCTTTTCTGGATCTTCCTTTCTTGCACCTGCTGATATAATAAACAGATTAGATGAGAGTATGTTGGCTATCTAATCCCTATTTAGGGACTGAACCAAAGCACAATCCTTGTCTTCATTATGCTTACTCAATTCTTAACGCAAGGAGAAGGCAATGTTTGCAATACGGCATATAAAACAAGCTGCACTCTACTAATGCATTTGTTTCACAATCTTGCGCAGGGCATGCATGGCGACTATGGGTATTTTGTATTACAGATTAGTGCAACGGGGTTTTGGTGATGAGATACCTGAAAACGAGCAGGAGTAATTACTATTATATATGGTGTGTGGTGGAAATCAGGCGATGGTGTACACGTCTCTCTGATCCTGCTGCTCAATGTTGTTTTTTTTGCTTGTCTGGACCTGCTTCATGTTGTTAGTGAAACTTACAAACGGACAGCGGAAATTTACATTTCAGCGTTGATCACAGTGAAATGTTATAAATGGATTCTTTTGTTCATTATCTCTCCTTCACCGTTGGTTTTCTGCATCTATATGAAGTTGAATTGGAGAAGCAGGTTTAAGTGCAAAGAGGTTTTGTTTGAACTGTGTATTTTGTAATCATCTGTTGATTCTATTTGATCAATATACCTGCAAGAAGGAGAGCTGCCCAGATTGTAGCTATTTCTTGTTCTTTTATTGTCGAATAGCTATTTCTTGTTCTAATTTCTATATTTTGTGGGATTAAGGGGATATGATAGAATTGCAAAACGAATTCTTACGAACTCTAACATGCACAAACATTTTGTTCTTTAGATTCTTACATCACATACTCTCTAAATTTTTTTGGTTCAATCGTTTCAAGTCCTTTCTTAGAGGGGGTGATTTTGCAATTTGTGTTTTGCTTCTTCCCTCAACGGGGCTGGCTCCTCTTGGGGGGTTTAGAAATGAAGAGCATCCAGTACAGGAAAGCCAAATGTAGACCATGATAACGGAACGTTGTGTCAAAATAATCGAAAGCAACCGTAAACTTATGAGGTTTGATAATATACATGGAAGAGAGCAAATTCATAAAAGAAAAGATATCAGTTGGCTTCGATTCTCAAACTAATTTCTCTCCCGTCGGTCTCACCTATAAAATTTCAAATTTATTTCCAATATTGACCCATAAAAACCCTGAGCAGCAATGCGATGGACAAGACAACCCAAATACTAAGCCAAGCATGTTCCATATAAAATTGATCCATTTTTTATTTTATAAATTGACAAACAATAGCATATTTGCAAAATTATTTAGAATGAGATAATTCACGACAACAAAGTTACGTCACCACTAGACTAAATGCTAGTTGATTGAATTTAAGTCTAACTTCACATCAATTGTTATACATTCATATATAACAGTGCTCAAGTACTAACCGGTTAGTAAGTTATTACACTAACCAATCATTTGGGCATACTCCGCGTTATAATTTCATAATTCGAACTGTTCATTTTTTAGAGTGAATTTTTGTAGGAAAGATCTTTCAATGAGGACCTAAAAAATGAACATTTCAGATCATGTGATACATTGCGTCAAAACTGTTGGAAGTTTGAATAGAAAACTAAGGTTTTCTTAGTCTCACTTTGGTTGAACACAAGAAGTTGATACACTTATTAAGATTTAGTTCCTTTCTATTTTAAAATGGATTGGACTTGGTTGGTTGCTATTAGGCTAAAATTCAATAAGAGCAATTTTTCTGTAGTTTTGGTCTCATGACAAAAATGGGCAAAAACTCGAGCCCTCACATTTCTGCAGATTTGGTCTCAAGACAAAATTGCATAAATTTGAATTAGCGTGGCTCTTGGGCTCTGATGTTTAAATTCAAATTTCTTTTTTCAAAATTCGAAAATCAAATTAAACCTATCTTTTTAAAGCAGTTGCTCATGAAAGGTTATCTAGATGTCTTTAAATAGCCAACCTTATTACAGAAGTAGGAATTGAATCATCACTCACAAAGTCATTCGCTATTTGAGAGATGAGAACAAATACAATTCGCCAGAATTCAAAATCCAAGTGCTCAGATTTTGAATTATTGATAGTTATATCTTGGGGACAGACACCTAAAGAACTACAAGGCACAAGTGTAGGGCGAAATTTTGTAATAATAATAAAAAAGAAATAGAAGAACAGAAGGCCACCGTACTTGCAAACTGGTTCTTCAGTTGACGTACTTGCATTACAAAACCTAGAAAGTACAAGTACAATCAATATTTATTATCATTATTGTTCATTATTTTTAAGTTTTTAGTCTAATAAGATAGAATTTTCCTTTGTTTGCATAATGCATAGAGCTAGTCACGATGTTATAGCATTGCACTTTGACATTTTTTATATTATAATACCTTAGTTTGCTTTTTCTGGTTCTCTTTTATTTATTTATTAATTTTTTATGGACGAGGGAAATAGCTTCATTAATCTTTTTTTTTTTTGGGGCTTGGAAGTGAATCGAGTCTTAATTAAGTCTTGTAATGTTCTCTGTCTTTGCCAGCATATTATCTTTTTAAATTGGATTACAATTCTCATTCATTTTTCTTCTTGGACTATAATCTAAAAATAGAACATCATAGAAAAATTGTAAATATGATATTGGAAGAGAATGATTTTCATTGATAGGTACAATTGGTTTTATACAAGAGAGTTCTAAGTATACTAGGAAACGTGTCCTCTATTCTAGGGAACTTACTAGGAAAGTAAATCCTAATTACAACAGTATTGATATTAATTGATATTATACAAACTGATTTCCTACACTCCCCCTCAAGTTGAAGAGTGGATATCAAGAACTCTCAACTTGCGAACAAGATTGTTGAATTCTTCTCGTCCCAATGCCTTAGTAAGAATATCGGCTAACTGAGAGGACGAACTCACATGTTGTGTGGCAATCAAACCTTCCTGAATCTTATCTCGAATAAAATGGCAATCCATCTCAATATGTCTTGTTCTCTCATGAAATACTGGATTGGCAGCAATATGTAAAGCTGCCTTGTTGTCACAATACAACAAAGCAGATTGGCGATGAAGAATGCGCAAATCCTTGAGGAGGGATCGAAGCCAAGATAACTCACAACATGCTGCTGCCATAGATCTATATTCAGCTTCTGCTGATGATAAAGATACAGTTTTCTGCCGCTTCGATTTTCATGAAATTAAAGAAGATCCCAGAAACACACAATAGCCTGTAGTGGACCTTCTAGTATTAGGACAACCTGCCCAATCAGAATCACAGAAGGCACGCAAAGTCAAGTCATTCTGAGAAGACAATAATATGCCTTGACCTGGCGATTTTTTTAAATAACGAAGAATACGAAGTGCAGCCTCCATGTGAGGTTTACGTGGGGCATGCATAAACCTACTTAAGACATGAACAGAGTAAGTAATATCTGGCCTTGTGATGGTCAAATAAATCAAGCGACCAACGAGTCTTCTATACTGAGCTGGATCTTTAAGTAATTCACCCTTATCTGAGAGCTTAAGACCTTTTTCCATAGGAAAATCAACAGGTGCGGCACCTAGGAGTTTTGCATCCTTCAAAATTTCCAATGCATACTTGCGTTGAGATAAGAAAATGCCCTGTTTTGATCTTTGAAGGAAGTTGAGGTTCCACCCCAAAACCAATTGGCAATGGGGGGAGTAACCCAACTCCTTATAAGCCCTTGCTAGGTTTCTCAACTTTCCAATGTGGGACTCTTTACCTTCACATTCTCACACGCCCCCGCACGTGTGGCGAATTTTCAAGCCTAACACGTGGACAACACATTTTGGGTGACGTGGAGCACATGTGGCCGTTGGGCTTTCACATGCGGGCAACCCGCTCTGATACCATGTAAATATGATATTGGAAGAGAATGATTTTCATTGATAGGTACAATTGGTTTTATACAAGAGAGTTCTAAGTATACTAGGAAACGTGTCCTCTATTCTAGGGAACTTACTAGGAAAGTAAATCCTAATTACAACAGTATTGATATTAATTGATATTATACAAACTGATTTCCTACAAAAATCAAAATTGGTTTTGAATTAAAGGTGTCTTTACCTTGTACTCATATTTAGTAATCACGTGGCCAAGGCAATGAACCCATTCTTGCACTCAACTATTAATCCCTTCTCTGTATATATATAAAAAAAACTTAAGGCATGTTCCTTTGTTAGATATAATTATACTTAATGAGGTAATTAATTAAACTTATTATTAGTAGAGTCTATATATATATATATATATATATGGAGCTTCCACTGAGGGATCCCTCAAATACTTATTTGAGGGACACCTTTGTAGACTCCACTTAGCATTGTATTTCACTAATTCAAACTGTCTATTTTGTAGATATTCATTCAAAAATCATCTCTATAAAAAATCACTTGAATCTGATATCATTTGACCACTTAATTAAATTATTGAAATTCAAGTACTTTCTTTAAGCACCGTATTCATTAATTTTGTTAGTCCCAATTAGATGCCTTAATGATTTTTAATTTACATGATTTTTTTGTTTTGTTTTTGTTTTTGTTGTAAAGATGATCTCTAAATGAAGATGTGAAAAATAGGTAGTTTGGATCGTTGAAAAAAATTTCGTAAAGGACCCTAATATTTAAGGGATCCCTCAATAAAAGAGGACTATATATATATATATATATATATATAGCATAGAGTAGAAAACCTTTGTGGTTAATCTATAAAGTAAAAAAAATAATGGGTAGTTGTGTTCTATAAAAATAGGACCCATTATTCTTATTTAATTAATATTTTTAATTTTTAATTTTTGCATTAACTATAAAAATATTTTCTGATATTTTAAATGTTTCAATATTTTCTACTTTTGTTATATATATAGAATAAATTCTCTATGAATAAGGATATAATAATAATAAAATATATAAAAGGAAAAAACTCATGCACGAAGGAGATGCTAGTACTTATTATTTAAGGGCCAAATGATTATTGGTTTGGATAATTGCCTAAAATACATCAGCACTAAAAGTCACTGATTGCATATATATATTCTCCTATGCGGACATTATCATTCCGATGCTATGTATTTTGTATTATCACTCTCTATTTTTTCACTTGTTTATAATAGTATCCGTACGATAATAGCGTGCAGATATCCGGATAAGAGAATAACTGTGTATATATGTATATTGAGGGATTTGAGGGACACCCTTTAGGGTCCCCTACAAATATATTTTTAACAATCCAAATCATCTATTTTTTATGTCTACATTCATAGATTATCTTTGTAAAAAATTAGATAAATCGAAAACTGTTTTGATATCCAATTGTATTCTACAAAACCAATGAACATAGTGCTTCAAGAAAGTACTTAAATTTCAATAATTCAATTCAATGGTCAAATGAAATCGAATTCAAGTGATTTTTTATAGAGATGATCTTTGAATGAGTATTTACAAAATAGACAGTTTGGATTAGTGAAATACAATATAGAGTGGGCCCTACACGGGTGTCCCTCAAATAAGCATATTTGAAGAATCCCTCAACTATTTCAGTGGTCCTAAAATGTCTTGGCAAAATAAATGTAAGAAAAACTAATTAAATAAGACAATTGAAAAACCCTCTTGGTGGATAATTTGTAAAAACTAAAAAAATACTAAGACTTCCTTTGTAAGTCATTAAAGAGGCTTTGATATGTTTTGGCCCTGGGATGGAGTAGCCTCCCTTACCCCTAAACTTTTCTTTATAAAAATTAAAAATTAAGCATTATATACTGATTAATTTCCTGCCCACTCTGTCATCTCCAATGATAAGAGTTTATATATCATGGTTGGGTTCTTCATGACAAATGTTGTACTTAATTTAACGTAGCAAACCGTGTGAGAATCACTATAATTTTATTAATTCATTTGTTCCTATGACGACATCTTTGAATTTTACTAAAATCGAGTTTTATATATATTAGTAGAGATTGCCAAGCTGTCATGAGAAAATATGTAATACTACTACTGTATTATTTTACACGCATAACAAGAAAATATATTTTAATTTTTTGGGGGTTTTTTTATAAACGAAACATGTTTTGTTGAAGTAAAGACATAATGGCAACACTTCCTAGATCTTTTAAAACTATAAGGCAAGGCTTCAATTTTCTGATGTGAGATTCGCATTCTCACTTCTAAAAATATAATTATTTTATGTTACTGCATTATTTTGTATGTTTTTAGTTAAAATTTAGTGCTCTATAATTATATGAAAATGTTATGTATATGTCTTTTCATATAGGTAGTGAATTATAGTTTTTACTAGATTTTTTTTATAAGAATGTGTTGTCCAAATTCACAATGCGACAACATAAAATAATTATATTTTTAGAGGTGAGAGTGCGAATCTCACATCAGAAAATTGAAGCCTCGCCTTATAATTTTAAAAGATCTAGGACCTCTCCCTCCTTGCTAATTTCGTTTTGAGTTGGATGAGACTAATTAACAACCTCCATTATCTCCAGCTTGCACATTAATCTTGTATTGTACATTCATATGAGTGATAGGTCTAAAGTTCTCTCTCTCTCTCTCTCTCTCTCTCTCTCTCTCTCTCTCTCTCTCAATCTGTGAACATGCATGCGTTTGATCACCACATTTTCCTAATTAATTATGAATAAATTACGTTTGGTACTGTGATTAGCTCAAACCAAATTATAATGACATCTTAATCCATTGTTAACACGGATAAGCACTTAAATTTTTAATTGCCAAATTATTTTACCTCTTTGGTGGCCTCCCTTTCCATTATAGTTTGTGCAGTCGAACAAGATAATATTAGAAATAACAAAGCTGACTAATGAACACGTTATAATTACAATTCAGAAATAATAATGAAAATCTTCGAAGAAGATGCTTCTAATGATGATTATGAACAAAATGATACTTGACTTCTCTAATTAATGGCGCGAGAGACCAAAAATCTGTGTGAAAATTATTTAATAAATTAAAAAGAAATTATAAATCCTCACGCACCCATAAATAAAACCCTTTGCCGTCTTGATTAAGAAAGGTCAAAGCAGTTAGCGAGGAACATTCTGTCCAGGGCTTCCTATATTTGACATAAAATAGATCTGAGCAACTAGGACGGTACCACAAATCCAAGATTAGATCTTGGCACTTGCAAAATATGCAAATGGTTATGTGAATTCTAACATTCTTTCGATACGTGGCATCACTTATTGTTGGAAATTAGGAATGTTATTAAATTGTTATTTAGTTTCCTTTTATTAGTTGATTGTAATTGATTTGGAGTAGTCTCCAAGTAACCTAGTTTTCCTAGTTAAGCTTGTAATATCTCTATAAATACTTAGCCTTTTGGCTCTATCAATAACAACTGAGAATTATTCTTCTTAACAAAATCTCTAATTTCACATGGTATCAGAGCACTGATTCTAGGGCGTCTCTTGAAACTTTTTTACAAACCTTATTTTCTTCACAATCCGATGTTTCACAACCCTAGTTGCTAATCTTTGAAATCTTTTGCCAAATTGAGAGTCGTTGGCGCTTTTCATCCCTCACCCATGATGGGTATTCATCTTCTACAGTTGTCTTGTTCACCCTCTCCTCAATGATCAATATTTTATTCCCGCTCACCGAGCCTTTATTTTCCTCCACGAGCCTCGTCAACGCTCGTCGAGCCTTTCATTTGACTGTTCTGCCGGTCTCTGGTTATTTTCCTCCGTGAGCCTTGTCACCGCTCACCGAGCCGTTATTTTCCTCCACGAGCCTCGTCAACGCTCGTCGAGCCTTTCATTTGACTGTTCTGCCGGTCTCTGGTTATTTTCCTCCACGAGCCTCGTCAACGCTCGTCGAGCCTTTCATTTGACTGTTCTGCCGGTCTCTGTCTTCTTCAGCTACTCTCTTGAGTTGCCTTTTCGCTTCTCAGTTTGAGCACCTTATCTTTGTCTTTGTCTCTGTTCATGATTTGCTGGGTTTCCTCCCTTACTATTCTCCTTTTTTGAAGTTTTTTCTTCATGAGACAGCCGTATGCTACCACATTCCCCTCTTGCATTTGTTTCTGCCATGAGACTGGCATGTTTGAGTCTCTTTACTATTATTTCAATTTCTCTTCTTTCAAATCTTGACCATTTATCAGTGTCAAATTTGATGGGGAGATATATGCAACTTTATTTGGGTGCTGCTTCCTTCAACTCACGACTCTCATACATCGTCGGATTTGAGAGGAGCAACAACCCCCTTTACAGCAGCACACCGCTGCTCCATTTGCCTCCAAATTTGCTTTCATTACAACAGTGACACAGTTGCGACACAGCTGCCCCCTCTACAGCAGTGACACCACTGCCTCTTTATCAGCAACCTTTGGGAGTAACACCTTTCACAATCTCTTGTGCAAGTTGGACGTTCTTGATATCCACTCTCCAACTTGAGGGGGAGTGTTGGAAATTAGGAATGTTATTAAATTGTTATTTAGTTTCCTTTTATTAGTTGATTGTAATTGATTTGGAGTAGTCTCCAAGTAACCTAGTTTTCCTAGTTAAGCTTGTAATATCTCTATAAATACTTAGCCTTTTGGCTCTATCAATAACAACTGAGAATTATTCTTCTTAACAAAATCTCTAATTTCACACTTATTCAAGTTACAACACAATATTCTTTTAATTCTCAATCTTGTATAAATAAAGCTTTCTCATCACCGGTTATAAATAATTATGTATCTATCTCTCTCATCGCATAACTTATTATCTATGAGACAAACAAACATGTTCTTGTTTACAAAACGTATTTGTGGACACAAATATATGTGCCCTTTTCACTTCTATTTATTTTAAGTAGTGCCAGTTTGCCAAAACTTTCGGAGGCAGGGTATGGAGCCGCAAAACAAAAGGCCTTATAAGTGAAAAACATGCAAGTAAGTACGTACTTGTGTGTGCAATCGATTCAGGCTATCTTTACGCGTAGAAGTTGATGAACTTTTCCAACGAAAGACAAGAGGAAACTTCCTAACAGAGACGAGAGGCATTTAATTAGAACTAATAATTGTAGCGTCCACCCTTCAACCCTTGCTGCTTTGCACGATATGATCTTGCTGTAGGTCTGGTATTTAATACTAAAAACTCTGAGTACTTATGTTGATGAATAAAATCTTAGCATATATTTATACAAATCCTTATGATTGAAAAGAATTGAAATCATATTGTCCTTGGTTTGAGAATCTGATAAGTATAGTTAGTTTTGATTATTGGGTTGCCGACATAAAATTTTTTAGTCTTCATCATCTCTAGCTATGTGTAGAGTACGTGTACTGTGAAGAGTCAAATGATAAATTCCCAAAATAGTTTTGCATGTAATTGTTAACATGTCAACCATATGGATATGAGATTGCTTGAAGTTGCCCATAAGCAAAATTATTTGAAGATTGGATCTCGGATTCTTTCAATGAGCCATTCGATTCCATCCCAAATGCATGGGATAGGGAAAGAGTTGGTTTTGCGTATAACAAAGTCATGAATAGTGTGGTGGATAAGGCGTTGAAGGAAGAATGGAAGTGGCACATGTTGGAATCCCCATGTGCGCACGCGGATAAGCCTTTTTATTATTTATTTCTACTCCATGTCCATATTGCGATATTATCGCGATATATTGACCAAATGTTGATGATGATTGAAGGATATTATTGATATTTTTCAGTTCTTGGATGCAAGTTGTAATGGTTGAAACTTGGATTAACTTGAGCATGCATTGCTTATCATTGTTAATTTGTTGTTATTATTATTTCTGTTGTTATTTTGTCAATTGGGAGAGAAAAAGAGGAGGTTTGGTCAAATATCTCTTTTTGCCTCCCACTCTCTGGGCAAAGGGGAATTGGGATAAATAAGTCGACTTCGAAATTCTTGACTGATTTTATTCCTTATATATATATATATATTTTTTGTACGGACTTTATTATTATATTCGTTGACCCTCTGCAATTATAAGTTTATTTTTTGGTGCCATATACAATTCTGATTGGTTGACTTCGCTGTTCTTCAACTTATTTTTTAAGAATTTTTGTATGTGGCATGCTCTTAATGAATATTTAATCAGTTGACATCAGTGTTTTCTCCTTATACTTTTCTTTCAAATCGTTTTTTGTATGGGGCTTATTATTATTAAATCGGTTTTTTTTTTTTTTTTCTGGTCTAATATTATTAAAGGGGTGACTCTATGATCCTATATTTTCCTTTTTTCAAATAAAAAATAGTTGACTTCCTTGTTCTCAACATTTTTATAAGCAAGTTGACATTGCACCGTTTTTTTTAAGGTTCTACAACCAATCAACTTCAGAGTTCACCGCTTTGGGAGGAGGAGGAAGAACCTCCCTTCTAACATTAACTATACCTGTGAGCCAATAGCATGAAGAAATCTGGAAGTCATATATTGGTTCTCTGTTGTCTGGTGCCATGGACAGTGATGTGATACCAGAAGAAAATTCCCAAAATGCCAACAGTAAAGCCATCACTGTGACATGCACTCATCTATTGGTTCTCTGTTGTAGTGCCACATCTTTTTATCTGAAATTAATCCATAGCACTCACTTACATAACCTTAAGATCATCACTGTGACATGCACCATCCATTGCAATAATCACGTCTTACAACTCCAATTTTCAATTAGGATTTAATCTAACACCGATATTGTCTCTAACTTAACCATTTAGGTACATCAAAGTTACAACTTCAATAAACTCAAAGAAGTGTAGGGTTTTTAACTTAATAGGCGCCACTGTATTAGTAGTGGATCACCGATCGAATGTATTGTGTCATCTTCTCGAAATGAGATTAATCTATCCACATCCATGACTTGTATTGAGTCACACAGTTACTGACGTTGAGAGTGTCAGACAGACTAAAGTCCACAACTGTCATTTTTCATATGATGTTAAGTACTTCGCTTTCTGTTTTGACATATTAATGTTGTTTTAATATTGACCAATATTTAATTCATAATGATTGCCATTGAACTTGGTCACTCTCTTAGCTGTAAGGCCCCATCAAGGTCGACTGCTGCAGATCGTATAAAGATTCCTGACTATTTCATGTCCCTGGTATTTGATTGGTAGTTAAAGAATTGATAAGTGAAAGTCTATTTGGAATTCGAACCGGGTTTGGCTTATCCTGTCTATAAATATGTCCCCCATTCATCTTTGTCCTAGAGCATCAAACAAGTCTAGCTTTCTTCACAATCATCACCAAAGCAAAAAAGACTGCTCTATATACATATAAATATCTGATATGGAATCTGTAGTGGCCATGGAAGATGCTGGATGGAGCTCAAATGGTGGAATGTACACCTCTGATGAGGAGGCAGATTTCATGTCTCAGTTGCTTGCTAACTGTTCTGTCACAAATGAGATGAATGAGGCTTCAAGCTCTTCAATCCCATTTGCAATTTGTCCAAGCCATGGATATTCAACAACTAACAGGGAAGACATTGATCAAGGATCGCATTATTATTCAGATTTTGCTAATCTCTATTTTTCAAATGGGATTGATACTTATGGTACTGCCAATAATGGAAACTACTACACCAGTGACTCTCACCAAATTATGCCAACAAATTACCATAACTCCGAGACGTCTCGATGTCTTTGGGATGCCAATGGTGTCAACTTGTTCCTCAGTCAAGGTGAACAATTCGGCATGGATCATCACCAAGAATTGAGAAATGGCAATGTGGAAGAGCACTCTAACACAAACCAGACAGGAGCTGCTTTTTCTGAAAATCTTCTGCAGCTTAAAAGGGAATCTCAGCATGAGATGAGAATAAGGGAACCGGAGATGGAAATTGAAGTTATGGTGCCTGAGAATTCCAAGAAAAGGCCTTGCAGTTCAGTAGAAGTAAGTATACACAATAAATTTTAGTGTTGCTCTTTTATGTACTTGGTGATGATTATTTTTTTCCTTTTTCTTTTTAAGGAAATGGGTTATGCGATCAGCATCTCTAATCATAATTGAATGACCAAATGTTTCAGGTTCAAAAGAAGAAGAGGAATGTGAAGTCGAAGAAGGGTCAGAAGCCGGTCTTAACTGGAGACATTGAAGATAATGATGCTAGCACCAAAGGGCAGAGCTCAAGCAGTACTAGCTGCTCAGGGGATGAGGACTCCAATGCTTCTCATCAGGATCTGAGTGGAGGCGTGAGCCCTTCAAGCTTTAGTCCAAAAGGGCTTGAAGATCTGAACTTGAATTGCAAAAAAAAGGCCAGTAGGGGATCAGCAACTGATTCCCAAAGCATATATGCAAGGGTAAGCCCATAATCCAAATGCTGATATATTGACCACACTAGCAAACTCATTCTTTGAAAATATGCTTCTTATTTATCAATATGAAACTGATTTTCTACATGAATCTTGCAGAAAAGAAGAGAAAAAATAAACGAGAGGCTGAGAATTTTGCAGAACCTTGTACCTAATGGCACAAAGGTTAGCAGCATATATATACTTCAATGGTAGCAGATTTGATGTGACTTTTGTAAGAGCTAATGTAAGTTGGTTTATTTTTGGTAATACAGGTTGATATCAGCACCATGCTTGAGGAGGCTGTCCAGTATGTGAAGTTCTTACAGCTTCAGATCAAGGTAATAACAAAAGAAAGAGAAAAGAATGTTCGACATTCCACATTGGATGAAGTTTAAATCTAAGTAGGAATTTCCATTTGATGATCTAATAATAATTTTATTTCGGTTTTCGATTTTGCAGCTCTCAAGCTCTGATGATATGTGGATGTATGCTCCTATCGTTCACAATGGAATAAACATCGGAATTGACTTGAACACTTGAAGCTAATCAATCGGAGACGGTCATAGAATGTAGTAGGAGGTGGACCTGCTGTTATAACAGAACAGAGTCTGTGGACTATGCATGGTTAACTGAGGGCATTGTTTGAAATAAAGGCACACAAAGTGCTCAAACAGCAACTTGTTAGAATAAAACCAAATTGAAAATGTGATTAGTACCAAAACATAAATAAACTAGTATATATCTGTAATTGTATTAATACACAATACATTCAAAATTAGACTACTGTTAAGGATTGTAATCTGTAAGAGTCCCTGTTTTTCACATTTGATGTGAGCAGGAAAAAAGAAAAGGGAAGATCCATGCTTGAATTAATTTTCTCTTGCAATAATAGCCTTGCTCTGACAGTAACAAAGTTTTATGTATGTGCCAGAAATGAATGCCTTACTGTGATGAGCTTCATGATTTACTTGTACTGTTTTTATTTACATGAACAATACATTTATTTGTCAAAGGGAAAAATACGTACGTAGGAAAAGAAACATGATCAAATGGTACCAGATATATCTTAATCCTAACACATTTCACATCCTCCCTCACCAATTAGGGTCAAAACTAAACAAGGAAAAGAAAAAGGCTTGCCAACTAAAACAGAGGAGGAAAGAGAAGTTTTCCATGAACATAAAATCAGCAATCTTATAATAGTGATCGATATTCGACAGAGCATTTGCAACTACATTTGCTTAGCTTAGCATACCAATTTCTTACAATTGATCTTGGATAGGAGGAGGAGCTTGATATATGATGGAAGGATAGAATGAATCTGCCAAGGTGAAGTTGCTGAAGTATCCAACCCAAAAATCAGTGGAGAGGCTCAATGTGTATGGTTTTAGTATGTTTTATGTGGGTTTACCTAGAAATTTATTGCTGGTTATTTTAGGGGAGTAGAATCGTCGTTTAAAGTTTAATTTTTAGGGTTTAGCTCCGAGGTTTCGAGCACAAGTTCCTAAGAAAACAAATAAGTAAAAATGTGACCCTAACTGTATCACAGAAGCAACTATGTTAGCAATGCTCAGGGGATGGGATGGGAAGGAAAGAAAAAAAGAAAAAAAGAAAAAAAGAAAAAGCAACAAAAAAGTCCTGGGGCTGCTTCTGCTATCTAGAACACCAAGACTTAATTCTTACATAATTAGCAATAATTTACACATGCCATATATATGTGGGCACTAGTAACTTCTTTAAATCAAATTCGTCGGGGTGTAATGCAGTCAGAATCATAACAAAATGATCAAGTGCTAGTATATTGTTAGTCTTCCTGAGAGGAATTCAGCTTCATTGTTCTTGATAATTAACAAATAAACACATTTAAAACAATATTAATTCCGAGTTCGAAAAAAAACGTATAAATTTACGCGTGATGACAAACGAGCTCTTGCCTCTTGGCCTCTGTGAAGTGTGAATGGCCACGAGCATGCAGTGCAGGGCTGGCTGGCTCTACCAACTTCCAGCTCTTTCAGGAAAAAAGAATGGTGGCCCAGCCGCCCAAGAATGCTAGAAATTAACGAAAAATAAGAGGGATATTTTTCATGCAGAGAAGGAAATCGGATTTTAAAAGGGTTTCAAATACTTTTTTTGTATTATTATTGCATTATTTTTCTGTCATTTTATAGAAATAAAGGAATATTATTGTTGGGAGAATTAAAAGATTTTGTTCCTTAATTTTTCGAAATCAAAGCTCATGTCGTGCAAATTTTGGGCGGCACTGCAGAGCATGCATTATGCATTACAATAATATGGAAGTGCTCGTTTTTACGCGTGGAATGAGCGTGAACTTCGCCGGGATCTTAGTTGGAAAGATTTTTGAGCCTTGATGACTAGTTCTCTTCTTCACTCACACGTGTGCCACTGCCAAGTATTTTGGGATTGCCCATAATAAAACTCATTTTTCAAGTTCCTTCTTATTATTAAGTTTTAGGCTGAGATTATGAACCATTGCATCACATGTTTCATGATTTGATCCAACGGTTTGATTAGGAAGGAAATGACAAAGACGGTTTTCCCTTTTTCGTTCAGTAGACCGATAAACTTGTCTGTCACGGGTGTATACCTTCTTTGTGTCTACATCTCTTGTCACGGGCAGACACAAGTGGATATACACCCCGAGACATGAAAGTTTAGGGACAAGCCACATACTTAAGTGGTTAAACTTATTACAATGTCATTGTGATGATTTTGGTATAATGGTTTCACAAATTTTTCTTATACTATAGTTAGATTTGCACTCCAAAGGGCCAGATTGGTTTTTTTAATTTAAAATTTATCATCTTTAGATGATGATGTATTGTTTTCAGTTTAAGGAATGAGTTATCTTCCTATAAATAAATAAAAATTGAGTTTGGCAAACATCACAAACACAAACCAAGGTCCTCAAGAAAAGAACTTCTAGGGGAAACCATGTTTACTAGTCAATGCAGCTAATTCTGAGTACAACCTTGTCCAATGCTTGGTCCAAGTAGTTAAAATTGACATATTTCCAGACATAAAGCATATTGTAACATAATAAAAGGGTCACTTTCATCTAAAATGCCTAAGGAAGAAAACTTAGGCAGCTAATTTGACCTATTCTGACAAATCATAACAGATAGTCTACAAAACTATCCCTTACAGAAGAAACTACAATAATGTAATATGATATTAACAATTTTGGCATGGAACAAGCTAAGTGCTAATCCAGGTTTGTCCCAAGAAGTCAATGACCTAACCAGAATTCAGATCCAACCCCAGATAGGAATTTTAGTCAATGAGTTTCTGCTTTTGAACCAATACAGAGTTATGCCTCAACTGAACTCCATACTTGTCCATAAAGAGATCATTGTTTTTGTTAGGTAAGATGGGTAGATGGCAGTTATGGAATATTTTCCCAACACTTTGTGGATGATTGTTATTGGATTATAACTTTATAAGAACATTGGGAGAGGGGACAGCAATCCAATCTGCAGATAACACTGTCTGGTTCCAAGAACATTTCAGAGAAAATGTTAGACCATTTTACATGATCTTGCCGCCTATTTATTGATGTCCTTATCAGTATGAGTTGAAACCAAAATATTATGCTCGTTGATTACCCCCACGTTGTCTTGTTTGCCAGGTGTAAATTCTCCCTCTCTCTCTCTCTCCAAACTCCACCAAATATCATTCTCTCAAGCATCTCTCTTGAACAGTATTTCTGTGATTTTTTTAAGGTTTTTATGTTATTTTAATCCATCATTGCTTTGAACTTGGTCCCATCTGAGTTGTCCTTAGATGACTTCTTGCCGTATTTGTACAAATTAATTGTTTATCTAGAATATGATTAATGAGATCATCCCAATGTTTAAATTTATAAATGATTTCTGAGTTTCTTGTGGCATTGTTCATAGTTGGGGTATAAATATGCCACTTAGCTTCATTCCCACACCACTCATTCACAGAGATATATGAGAATCTCTTAATTGTTATTAATTAGAGTACAATAAAACCTTTGTGTTCCTTAATTAGGCTTCAAAGAGGGAATATGGAGCATATTGGAGTTGTTGCAGAGGGAGAATGGACCTCTCTGAGTGGGATGTACACTGCTGAGGAGGTAGATTTCATGGCTCAGTTGCTTGGAAATTTTTCATCTTCAAACCATCCAAGTGGCACATCAAGCATGAGAGTACCGGAAGCTTTCTGGCCTGGCGATGAATCACTTACAATGAACATGTCAGGCAACCATGAAGGTTCACATTATTCATCAGAAACTTCTATTTCTGATTGCAGCAATAGGATTCTTTTTCCCACTTCAAGCAATGAAAGCTACTACTTGAGTAGTGATTCTCACCCCATGTTGGTGACAAGCAATAGTTCCATGTCTATTGATTTTGGTTCTGGGGATGGGATCAGAAACCTCAATTCCTATCTGATTCAAGTAAATGATCAATGCTTGAACCAAGAACCAAGTGAAGGAAATGCAGAAGAGTATGGTGGCAACCAGCCTGAAGCTGTGGCTCTGGAGAAGAGGAGATATGATATGGCAGTACAAGAACCAGCCATGGATGATAAAAGTAACACCTCCAAGGCTTCTATGAAAAGAACTCAAAGTGCAGAAAATGTGAGTAGATACATAAGCACATTTTTCTTATCCTTCACTCAAACTTTTTACTTGGTTATAGAATGTTAATGTTCTTTCTCTGATCATAAATTCAATGTGGGTTCAGATGAATAAGAGGAACATAAAGTCAAAGAAGAGCCTGCAGATCATAACTAGCAACAATGAAGAAGATGGCAATGCAGGCCCCAACAGACAGAGCTCAAGTAGTTGCTGCTCAGGAGATGACTCCAATATTGCTTCACATTTCCATGAGAATTCTCAGGAGCTGAGT
The DNA here is from genome assembly GCF_000346465.2 of Prunus persica. Taxonomy (NCBI): domain Eukaryota; kingdom Viridiplantae; phylum Streptophyta; class Magnoliopsida; order Rosales; family Rosaceae; genus Prunus; species Prunus persica. The sequence goes on from NC_034016.1 coordinate 16,048,539, forward strand.
CCGGGTTGTACTTCGACGTCAAGCTTGAGTCCGAAAGAGGCTAAAGCTCTCAACTTGAGTGGAAAATCAAGAGCTAGAAGGGGGTCAGCCATTGATCCCCAAAGCCTCTATGCAAGGGTAAGTTCCTATAGGCTACAGATCCTGCTTGTTGCCTGTCTTAACCATGTAAAAAATTTGTTCCCTATAGATATGAAAAATCAACTAATTTTTCTATCCTTTTTGTGTTGCAGAAAAGAAGAGAGAAAATAAATGAGAGGCTGAGAGTTCTGCAGAACCTTGTCCCCAATGGAACAAAGGTAGGCAGTATGCCTTGTGAAACAATCTTCTTTTCCCAAGAGGTTGATGCAAAATTCTCAAATTTATCTATTTGGAATTGCAGGTTGATATTAGTACAATGCTTGAGGAAGCTGTCCATTATGTGAAGTTCTTACAACTCCAAATTAAGGTAATAACCAAGAAAATTAACCCATGATGAGCAATAAGTTTTTGAATTTTCCAATCAAAACCTACATATCTGAAAATCAGTTGCTGATATTGTTGTTTTTCCCCCTTGTTTGATCATTTATAGCTGTTAAGCTCTGATGATATGTGGATGTATGCTCCCATCTGTTACAATGGAATGGACCTGGGACTTGATCTGAAGCTCACCTCACCAAAGCAATCATAGAAAGAAAACATGCTTTGGAACCCAAATCTTTTCTCAACTCTCAAATCATGCAAGAAAGTTGAGAAAAATGTTGGTAAAAAGTTTTTAGGTTCTGCAGCATTTTCCATAAATTCTTTTTATAATGTAACAAACAGACATGACTGTGCTGTGAGCTCCACAACCAAAATTATTCTCCAATTTACTAATTTTGGGTTGAGTGGTTTGAGCATGTGGTGTATTATCTCATACATGGGATGAGATGATTGATTTGACATACTGATTATTCTGCAGTTGGTATTCTTGTACTTCAGAATGAATATTGATGAATAAACATGATGTTTGGATAAACATTTTTTTAATGGAAGTTTCCAATGTGACTGAATATAAGATACTGTGCTGAGATTTGTCAAATCCAATCCAGTAACGACAAATGTTGTGTGGTTCATTGACGTGTCATTGCCAATCCGCAAACACACCCCTCGTTCTAACATATTTCGTGAGAATTCTATATAAATAAGGTGTTATTGAGATCTCACATTCACATCCAGACTTCTCCTCAAATCATTATGCATTGCAATTTCTATTGCTTGAAAATGCTCTTGTTCTTAGTTTTTCATAGTATATGTCCCTATTCAGTTTTCGATGAAACATACTACCTACAAAAGGATATCAACATGACCGATATGATCAACAAAATTGATCGAATTGATGATTATCCGTATAAAGATTTTAGCATTTTCACGTTTAATAATGTATTATACACGTATGTATGTATTTTTCATGTTTAATACACAAATTTTTTACAAAAATTTCAATAAGACACACAAAATTCATGTATTATACACATAATTATCACATATTATTGAATGAAAATAATATATATTTCAAAAAAAGGTATAGCTGAACAGATATACTCAGTTTTTTCCTAATTGTTTATAAATTAAAAAAACTAGTATAGCCGGGCGGCTATCAACTTTTTGCTAAATTTAAAAAAAAAAAAAATTGTATCGCCGCATGGCTTTACATTTTGACACGTGGAATATATATATGTAAATAGTGTAGCCGTCCGGCTATACTAGATTTATTGTGAATTTTTTTGAGAAATTGTATAGCCGTGCGGCTATACCCTTTTTTATTTTTTTTAAGTACAGCCTTGCGTCTTTATTGTTTCGACACGTGGCACTTAGGTGCTGTTCGAGTCCTTGTGCGGCTATATAGAAAATTTAATTCGGGAAATTTCGCCGGCAAAGATCTGTGCTGGCAACCTTTTGTTGGGAGAGGTTTTTTTTTTTGTTTTTTTTAAATTTAAAAAATTCTAAAAATATATAATTAGTTTCTTTACTTTTGTTTTTTGGCCTACTTTTTTAATTTAATATATGGAATTAAGTAAAATCTTAGCTTTTTTGAATTACTTTAAGTAGAATTATATTTTAATTATTATTTAATATAAAAAATAAAAAGAAAAAATCCACAAAATAATTAATTTTTATTTACTAAATCTTTTGTGAAATCGTTTGAGTGTCTTAATTAAATTTCTCCATAGCCCAAGAGCCCTATCCGTTACTAATAGGCCAGTACTCAAGTATCTATTGTCACTTTTTGATTTTTTACTTTTTCAGAGTTATTATCCGTATAAATATTTTAGCACTTTCACGTTTAATAATGTATTATACACATACGCACGTATTTCTCACGTTTAATACACATATTTTTTTACAAACATTTCAAATAGACACATAAAATTCACGTATTATACACATATTATTGAATAAAAATAATATATATTTTTTTAAAAATGGTATGGCCGATTGGGTATACTTAGTTTTTTCCTAATTGTTTTTTTTTTAAAAATATTATAGTCGTGCGGCTATAGTATTTTTTTAAAAAAGTCTTTTAAAAATAGTATAGCCGGACGGCTTTACATTTTGACACGTGGCACGCAGGCGATGGGCGGGCGGGTCTATATATACATATATATATAGTACAGCTGTGCGGCTGTACTGTTTCAATACGTGGCACCTAGTTGCTGTTCGAGTCTTTTTTTTAATATATATATAAATAGTATAGCCGCGCGGCTATATTGTTTAACGATTATTTAATATCAAAGAATAAAAAACAAAGTCCACAAAATAATTCAAAACAATTCATTACTATTTACCAAGTAATTTACGAAATTGGTAAAATATTTAAATATTGACTAAAGAAATAATAATTAGAACACAATTACTATTTAAAGTAATTAAAAAAAGACTAAAGTATTACTTAATTACATGTATTAAATTAAAGAAGTTGGCCAAAAAACAAAAGTAAAGAATAAAAATTTAAAAATAGAAAAGCAAACCAACGTCTCCCGACGAAATTCACCTCTCCCAGCGAAATTTCGTCGGAGAAACCTGATCTGGCAAACCTTTGCCGGCATAGACTTATGCTGACGAAATTTCGTCGGAAGAGATTTTTAAAAATAAATAAATATAAACTTAGTATCTTTAGGTCAATAATGTTTTTTTTAAAAATAAATTCTTTTCGGTAATTAAATAATATCTTAACCTCATTGAATTACTTTCATTAGTAAATATGTTCTAACTATCATTTTGTTAGACACGCTTATGTAAACTTAATTGATATGATGATGATATAAAATGGAAAAGTATAGAGTGCCATAAGAATTTGTAGATCAATTACCGATTGTACAAATATTTTCTTTCTTTTCAATTTTTGTGTAATATCCCATACATAGGATGATTAATTTGACATACTTCAGAATGAATGATGATGTTGAATAATCATTTTTCTAGTGGAATTCTCCAGTGGGTTCCAGTCCTACTTGGTTGTTCGTGAGTTTTTCCTGTATACTTTTATTTTAAGATTTCTTGCCTTTTAATTTATGAATTCTGAATTCTGAATTTTATTTACTTGTTTATGAGATTTCTTCTATATTTTTGGGTGATTTCTATAATTTAGATTTTCCTTTCATATGTTTGTAGGGCCTTTAGTGCTTTGTTTAAGGCTCCTCAAACTTCCAGATCGACTATGTTCATTTTATTAATTATTTTATGCGAGTAGAGACTCATTGGTGAAAAAAAATGATATTGGAGGAAAGGAGAATTGAACATAAGACGTAGCACACATGGACATTGGCAAAATGTGCTTGCAAAATACTTCAGTTGAAATTTACCAATGTAACGATCCCTAAGAATAATTTTTAGTTTTACAATTTCCAAATAATTATATTATCACATCTCTTACATTACTATTTTCTTTTTATTTATCACCATAAATATTTTCTACAAATAAAATTTCTTTAATGAAAAGGATCCTAGAAAAATACATCTATATAAAGTAAATTGATTTCTAACACCTACCATATATATGAGGAAAAACGCAAGCATTTGAATAGGGGATATTCATTGAAATGTCACATGAATTTATACATTAGTTTCAATTTGTCACCTAAAAAAAAATTTAAGTGAAATATCACCTAAATTTTTCAAAATCCATGATTTGTCACCTGACTTTAACATCATCCAATTTTCCAACTATTTTCAAGGGTATTTTAGTCTTTTTATTTTCAAGAGTATTTTAAAAATAGAAAAGTCATTATAAAAAAATTATGAAAAGACCCTTGAAAATTATAAAAATTATATATCTTTTCACATTTAACCCCCCGCCATTTTTACATTTAAGCTTCTTTTTTTTTTTAATAATAATTTTTTTCATTTTTAAAATATCCTTGAAAATGAAAAGACTAAAACACCCTTGAAAATAGATGGAAAATTGGATGATGTTAAACTCAGGTGACAAATCATGAATTTTGAAAATTTCAGGTGACATTTCACTTAATTTTTTTTTTTTTCAGGTGACAAATTGAAACTAAGGTATACCTTCAGGTGACATTTCAACAAATATCCTTTTTATGTGTGATTTGTTCTAAATTGACATGTCGGGTCCAATCCAGTAATAACATTTGTCAACGAAAATAAGTAACTTTGCGTGTTAGTCCCTATCCAAATGCGACAGTTGTCTAAAAGTGACACAAAGACAAGTATTATGTGGAACATTGACGTCTCTATATAAACAAGGTGCTATTCAAGTCTCACATTCATATTCACTTTTCCTAACATCATTGTTCTTTGCTTTCATATCATGTCTCTATTCAAACCTTTATTTTTGACCAAATGCTACCTACAAAATGTAGAAACATGACATATATGATTGACAAAATCGATTGAATCCATGATTTACCGGACGGAGAGCCGCAGCCTCGTTCACTTCTCATGGTCTGTGTCGCCTGAGATGGTTAGCACATCACATGGTAGCACCCATTTCCTATGTGGTTGTAGGAGATAGCCCTCCTATTCTTGCCTTGCGCTTCACTTGGCAACCATATGGACATGAACCACATGGACACGACCACATGGACATGAAGCATTTTTGGTTAGCATTTACATTGTTCTATCTCAGTTTTTGTATCACGGATGAAGAATAAATATGGATGTGGAGAATCCTAACACATACAGGTAGCAATTGGTATACGGCTTCTTTTATTTTGGAGTGTGTATTTATCACAGTGAACTACAAAACAGCAAGCAATGGCCATTACATTCACTCTAAATAAAATTTCAAGGGCCATGCTTAAAACAACATTTGTTTTGTGCAAATAATAAACCTTTAATTCTCCTTAGATCAATAAGGTATAAATATGACATGAAGTCAGTCTCATCTTACAGGCAAACGTAAATTACAGAATAAAGTTAAATCTGAGGAAAAGATTTCGAGACTTTAGGATGGGAAGAGAGTCGTTTGCTACTACATCCAAAACTCCTTGCAATCTAACCTTACTCCAAGGGATAGGCATGCTACAGTCCTAAAAAAACAAGTCATTCTAATCTGCATTCATTTACAATCCAACATGACGTAGAGTATAAAAGACCGGGCTCAAAATTCGAGACTAAGATGTATAACAATCCATATTCATGCCGCATCACATAAAATCCTCAACATGTGATTATGGGGGTTTCCGTTTTCACGCTCGTTCATCGTTCACATGATTTGGAACTTCAGCTTGACTGTCCAGAGGCATATATTGTGCCATTATAGCTCTTATTTCTGAATCCATATATGACTGCAAAGGAGCATAGAAAGTATCAACAACCTGAAAAGGTTAAATAAAAAAGACGGAAAAGATTTGTGTCCTGAGATTATTTAACTCCCTAATAAAATCATGTTCCAAATAGAGCAGTTCACGTAGGTTAAAAGCAAATTAAAAGACTCCTAAATGCAGTGTAAAGCAGAGCACATACTCAGACCAACCTAACAGTCTTTAAACCTCGAAGGGTTCAACACACACCATAGTTAAAGACACTAGGAAGATTTTTTTGTCAATTTTGAAATAAAAGCTTCCCACATACAAGAGTCCGCATGTATACAGACAAATTTGTTCCATAGGCCTGGTTATTTTTGGAGTTACATTAACACAGATAATTCCAAGGCAAGATAACCTTATTTGCCTGCCAATAGGTTGGGGTCAACACCACAGTCAATATGCAGGCCTGGCCCATAGCAAGAAATGGTTCTACAGTTTACTGTACTTCACCATGATGTCTATGGGAATGTTCTAGGTTTACATATTCAAAAATTAATGCCAATGAAGTGCATAAGGTAATCTTTGCACATCTGATGCATTCAATAAAAGCAATTTTATCAACCTCAGGTAAATAGCCACCAATATCACCATCACAAAATGGAGACTCCAGAATTACCAATGATATATGAAATTTGCAAAAGAGAAATAAAGCACAGAAAGCTCACCCGCAATCTATATTTGTACACAAGATATGCACCACCACCAGCCATAGCCAAGCCTATCAAAATAACCCACACAGCAGCCCATGCAGACTTCCCCCCACTAGCAGCCTTACCTGCACATTACCAAGGAGAGCACATCGAAATAAGCTCTTGCATAATATATTTAGGACATATAAAGTTGAGTTAAAAGCTTGAGTTTCTGGACTCACTTATGCAGGTATCATGGTCCTTGATATACAGAAGATTCCCACTACACGAGCAGTCATAGCTCCCCCAGGTATTTTTACAGGTACATTCAGGGCACTGGCAAGCTTTCTTCTCTTTGCATTCATCAACATCTAAGAAGAAAAAGAAAAAAAGTTTTGCAACATTTAGGTCAAGATATTTCATTGCAAACGTTTTTTTCTTTCTAATTTGATCCAACAAGAGTTTTGTTTTGTCCTAATTAGGGACTAAAAAACATGACATGTACCAAGCCAAAAGAAAAAATGAACCAACCACAGCCCCGTTACTTTTTCTTTTTATTTCAAGAAATAAGTCAGATAGTCATGACGTATCCATGGGATCATGATGGTCTTCTTTAATATCACATTGGCTGACTTCATGAATAGCAAGGTTAAGAAGTTCAGCATGGTATGAAGCCTTTAGATTGGTCTCCAGTTCACCGCATAAATGCATAAAAATTTTGAATTTGACCATTCAGATCTGAGCGGGATATTGGCTCAACATGGATCATCCACAATGATTCGGATAAAGCTAAACTTCACTGACCTAAATGTGACACGAAGGTTTAAATGATTTCCACCAGGTCCAGGTATAACTTAACCAGTAGGGTGCAAACCCACTCAACAAGAGGCTTTAAAACATAGCTTCTAGATTCGTTCTCAATGAATTGAAACTTAAACATCAAAGGAATATATAGAGGTGTGAATATACATACAATCCTAGGGGCTTGATTTCTGTGACCCAAAAATTCTTTGGTTGTACATATTGGTGCAGTTCCTATTGAGTCCCATTACTTTTTATTCAGGCAAGGCCATATTTTCCAGTAAAACATGAACCTAGAGAAAGATACATTAGCAGATCTATTCATGCAAACTCATGTGCAAGCACACCATTTAGCAAGGTCAAGTACTCCTTGTGGCATATGCCTTGATGCACCACCATGATGAAAGTGGTCTGAACTTAAGCTTTTTAGACATCAATCCATTAGTGGACTTATGTTGTATTACAGTCAAAACAAACAACAGAACACGCCCAGGCCTTAATTTCTAGTGGTCTGAACTAGAGCTTTTTCACATACATTGTGTATTAAAGTAAAGCTGAAAACCAACAGGACACACCAAGGCTGTAATTTCTCTTACCTTCACAACTTTTGACACCATCACCTTTAAACCCATGAGGACACTGGCATTGGACCTCTCCATTATCCTGCTCAGAAAAATAACCCGACTTAAAACTAAATGTTTTGATAGGACTCTCAAATCTAAAGTTATTTCCTGAGAGCATAATTTATTTTTAACAGAAAATGGGAATACAAAAAAACCACTTACTGTGCAAGCAGAGAATGCATGCCCATCTTGAGCATCATGCCAACAACCTCCATTGTTTACCTTGCACCTCCCAGGCCCACTTGCTGGAAATTTAAGGTAAATTCCTCAATAAAAAGTGAAGAATAAGGAAAAATGTTTGCAAAAAGGAAGAATCTGAGCTATTCTTTGATTATAATGAAGAAGAATAAAAAAATAAATTTTTGGGAAGATTTACATTGATTTGGAGCCCATATAGATATTTTATCTTTAGAAAAATTGAAGTTTGCAAAATGCAAATACAGACCAAGATCCTTACACACTAAACCTAGATGAGACCTTTTGGCTAATTGAACATAAAAGTCAGTATCCACAATTTTTATTCCCTCAACTTTGTTTTCCCTAGTTAATGTCATGTCTGTTTTAGCACAAACAAAAAGCAGAAGTTTTATATATTTTTTACCTTCACAGGTAGTATAACCATCTCCTTTAAATTGCACACCATCAACCAGAGGGCACTCACATACCCTCCCACGAAACGTATCCTAAGTAAACAAACCAAAGTCACAAAGAACAAGAGTTAATATACTCAATTTTCTCATTTTTCAAAAGACTCATTAGCCAGTAAGTTACAATTTGTACCTTGCAGGCTGTGAGGTTGGCTGCTTTATTCTGCCAGCAACCACCATTATTATCCAAGCACTCATTTGTCTCCACATCTACCATGAGTAAATAGTGAATGCATAACTCAAGTTCAGAATGAATAAATCAGAAAGAGATAAGAAACACCAGAATAACAAGAAGAGCTTACTTACCACTACTCAAACAAACAGCTGGCTCAGTAGTTTCCTCGAAACCAGAACAGATAGCCTTCAGAACTGAACCCTTCTCCAACTTTCCTGCAAGCAAATATTTTAGAGAGGGAAACTTCCAGATTGTTATCTAAGAAATATAAGAACAGGAACAAGGCAAACCTCGGTATTGTCGATTATTGACAACAAGAGTAGGCAATATGGTTACATCACCTCGTGATCCTTTCCCAACCTACAAAGAGCGTTCTTGTCAAGCAAGTATAAAGAAATAAACTAATATGACCAATTCAAAGAATTGCACTAAGCAGCAGATATTGATCATACACATTAAAAACATGTAAACGAAGAGGACATATATAGAACGAAAATGTATTGAATAGAGACAAATACCTGAGCATCTTGCTCTTCTTTCAGAACAGAATTTTCAGAGTCTGCAGTTGGGTCTCCCATACACTGCTCAACCTTCTTAATATCAAGGCCTGAAAATATGTCACATAAATATTTAAAATGAAGGCCACACTAACTAACCATTAATATTCTTAGAAACATTAGATGCAATATCTAATCATTTACCAAGAGATTTAATGACACTTTCAGCGCATTCCTTGTTGTACTTTTTCTCCTTCATGGGACATCTAATTTGAAAATCAGTTACATAGTCCCACCATACCCAAGGCTTGTTGGTCTTATTTACCACTTTAAAAACACATAGCTGCCTTAAATTTTCAAGAACCACATCTTTCCCTTCATAACCAGTGCTGAAGTCCTGTTCAGGATCGGGAGCACAATATCTTCCATGATTGATACACTGGGACTTGCACTGTTTGCTTAAGGTGAATGCCTGAGGACAGTACCAAGTTATATAATGAGGTGTGAACTGAGTGTAACCACCTATTTCAAGTATCTGTGCTGCACCCCTAAAATCCTTCATAAATTCCATCAGCATGTCACATTTAACCCCACATTCATCATTGCTGTTGGTCCATAGTTCATATTCCACACGATCATCTGGGTGTGGAACAGCTTCTCTCCAGTCAAGATTCACATTGACCATATCGCCAGAACTGATTGATTTCTTTAAAGTTTGCCCAAAACTTTTTTCAATGAGTGCAGATGGTATTGTTATGTTTTCAATGTATTTGGAAGTTGAACCATCCTCTTCCGGTGAGTCCATGGTTATTAATGGCTCCTCAATATTATCAGCGACAAGAACTGCAGAAGCCCCAGCCTTCTGGGCATTCCAAACCTTCAAGGCAAAGAAGCAATCTGGAAAGCACAAACAACAGTTTCAAAACAAGCAATGCTGAAAAAACTCAGACAAATAAGCAATACTAGAAAGTATCTTGTAGGGACCTGTTAAGAGGGGTACTAGTTTTCTTCCCCTCCCAACAACCCCAAAAGTTCTCTCCGACGCCACTTTAATTTTTTCTACAACTAATGCAGAGATTTGAGAGAATGAGATTTCTGTATTGTTGACTTTTTAATATTTCAAAAATATCCCCAATTAATATTTTATCTCCCCTTCTTTCTTGCCTATCCAAACAAGACTTAGTTAAATTCAAAATCTTTCTCTTTTGTCATCTCTTCTTTTCTCTCATATATGTTTCCTTCTCTTCACTCCTAGCTAAAATTGCTAAACACACTGTTAATAATAATAATTAAGAAGACATTACATCCATATAAGCCTGAAAAATTTTAAAGCAGGAATCTAGATTCAAAATAACATTAGGGCATCTCCTCAGTGACTGCCAACACCAACCACGACTCTAAACTGCTAACAAGACGCAAATTAGGCAGATTTATAAAATCACTGTCTGTACAATCAATCAAATAAGAGCTAAACAAGGCAAATTGACTAGACTTACCAAAAATGGCATCTCCACAATCGACCAAAAAAGGGGCCTATTGAAGCTCAAAATTTACAACATCAAACTACTCACGACTACAAAAAAGCAGACTCAAAATGAACTAAAACACATCAATTGAACTTCAAACCTCATATTGACATTCAAATTACTCTGCAAAAAGGGTAACTCCTAAATTAACAAAACAAACAAATTGAACCTCAAAACTCATAGTACTCATCATATTGTTCAAAACTACAAAAAGGGTACCTCCCAAATTAACAAAAACAATCAAATTGAACCTCAAAACTCATAACAATGATCAAACTACTCGAAAGAAAAGAATGGGTACCTCCACGATCGACCAAAACGAACTTCGGGAGAGCTCCAGGAGTCGATTTAAACGAAATCCCAAATTCAGAGAATTCCTTGCAGCCCTTCTGATTCTCTTTTGGATACAGCACAGCACCCGCCATGCTGCCTCCGTACTGCGGAATCCCAAAGTTCCCAATGGCACTGTCATATGTGCCTTTGATTTTATCTGGAGATGTGACCCTCAAGCTGTTCTTCTCCACAACAAATCTCGCACTCGATAACGGGGTCAAAGACAGCACCAGAAACCCTAGAAGAAGTCCCAGAAATGATCTCTGAAGCTCCATTTCAGAAGACAGTAGAGAAAGAGGAGAGAAAACAGATGGGATTTTATAATCAAATTCACTGAACACTTTTTTTTACTTTTCCATAATTTGTTGGGCTTATGATTTTGTTTCAGAAAAACCCAAAAAGAAATTTAACCCAAAAAAAAAAAAAGAAAAAAAAAAAAGGAACTGGGTTGCTGTTGTTTGATGTTGTTGGATTGATGGGAAGTTTGTATTTGTGGATAGGCTATGGTTCTGATTCTGAATATGAAGGCGTGACACTCTGAGAACTTGGAAGCAAAGATCTCTCCTTTCCCTTATTGTTGAGAGAGAAAGACGATGTATTTAATTGCTCTACATCAACGAAATGCCTTTTACTGACTTTTAATCCTTTTCTTTAATTTTCTAGAAGAAATTAAGAGAATTAGATTAGTGACAGATGGAGCTATGACGTTGTCTGAGATTCCAAAACTACCCTTCAAACGTATCGTTGACGCCAAAGACTTGAGTGGCAATATAGTCAATTCAAGTGAAGTTTTGAGTCTCCCGTATTTTACTTACCTAACATTTTCCCAACAAGTCTTCAACCCATTTCTCTGCTCTCTCTCTTTTTTTATAAGGGAAATTTCCAATCTCATGATCACGTGTTTTATTTTAGAAATACGTTCATCCACATAACAATTGGATATTGATATTAAGAGTAATTAAATTAAGGACAGCTAATTCTGACCCCATTAGATTAAGGACAATTCAATTTTGGATTATGGTTAAAGACAGTTTATGAATGTGTAGAGTTGCTGCTGCTACCTGGTCTAGTAAGCCGTAAATAGCATCCTTCTCTTTCTTTTTACTTTTTATTTTATTTTTTAATTTTTTTAATTTTTTTTAATACAAACGATATTCTAATCTAATCTAAACTACAACGAGGGAGATTCAAACTTGGGTAAGGAGCACATTTGTTCTAACCAATTTGACTAAGTCTATGTCTGCATCCTTCTTTTCCTTTTTTGGTTCTGATAAAAAGCATCACTCTCTTTTTCTTTTGGTCTCCTGACTGATAAAAACATCACTCTTTTTTCTTTTGGGTCTGCTAAAAAGCATCACTCTTTTTTCTTTTGGGTGGTCTGCTAAAAAGCATCACTTATTCATACCACAAAGATAACAGATTTGTATGGCCTCCCATAATAGCACAATGGTGGTTTGGGGAAATAAATGTTTGCAACTGCTGCTATTCAGAGCCCATAAAGTCCTTTTGGATTTGCAGGCATTGGTTAAAGAAAATATGTAACTGCTTAAATCTGTGCAGTGAACCACAATATACATATAAATGCACATTATTTCACTCGGGATTTTAAGGATTTTCTGTTTTGGTGCTGATTTGAAGGAAATTTTAAGTGAACTAGTATAATTCATTGTTGCTGGTGTTCAATCATTGCATTCATGTGTTCTAAAACCATGGCAGTTCTCTCCACATGCTTTAAAAGCACCCCATAGATCTTGTTTTTGATCCTCACACAAGCTTCCAATTCAGAATCATCTTTGTTGACAATCACATCTAACCAGTCACCAACCTTCTTAATCTGGCACATCATTTCAGCTACATGGTTGTCTGATTCCATGGAAACAGTTATGCTCTTGACTTCATCCAAGTAACTCTCAAAGGCAGCCAAAAACCATTTTCTACATTCATCATGCAAGCAGTTTTCCAGGTCTGCAGCTGCAGATAAAGCACTTCCCTTTACCCAATCTTGTGAATTTTCCTTCTCTATGGCCAATCCAAAATGAGCATCACTTTTATGCTTGATTTTAACTATACATGTACCCTTTGGTTTACCATCACCATGAGTTTTACTTGATTTATGAGATTTGTGTTTAACCTCCATTGAAACACTACCAGGGCCAGAAGGTGGGGTAATAAGATCAGCTGCCAAAGCTGTTTTGATCCATGAAGTTGCATTTTTCTTTCGGTCCAGTGCAAGTACCAATGCTTCCCCAGTGGAAGCAGGGCTGCTTGGATTTTTTTCATTAGCTTTTAGAGGACTAATGTTGGTCAAGGACTGAACAATCAATCGAGTTCGAGCCAGGTCATCTTGTAGGTCAAAAAATTTGTCTACTGATGGCAGCTGTTCCTCCCTCTTGGCTGACTGGAGTTCTGAGTATGTGCTGAAAAAGTAACAAGAAAAAAGAAAATCAGTAAAGCAAAATAGATACCAAATCAATAGAAATTTCACATTTTTCACATCCATCATTCATTAAGGAAAACAGATTTGATAAGTGTGTTGCAGAACTCTGCATAAGCATATCTTAACGCACCTTAGACATTTGAGCAAACTCTCAGCCGCAGAAGCCTCTTGCAAAGCCTCCACTGCAGCAAGCACAGCAACATCCCTGTGTCTTCGTACCTCCTGCACAGCAAATATGACAGTCTAGCTCAATCAGCTAGGAATTAATCAACGGTGAGGAACAGGCCTCATAAAGTTAAGTGAATCACACAATACCTTGCCAAGTTTCACTAGTGTTGGGGGGAGGGAGTTCCACACTATCTTACTTCCTGACCATTTATTATCATTAGCCTGATTAAACATCAATGGCGGATCTAAGGACTGCTCACAATTTTTCGCTGGGACGGAGATCCTACTGTTGGAATTTTTAACAGATTTCTTAGCTATATCATCACTAATTCTTCTTGTTTTGGGACTTGACTTGTCATCTGAACTGTGACACTTAGCAGAACGAACTGGTGAAGCCTGTCAAGGCAGAAAGAGGAAAAAAACATTTTATTAGGAAAAGTTATGATTGATTCATGGTGATTTTGAAAAGCAAAACAAACTAGAAAACTAAAATGTCCCTGGAGCCGTTCAAACTCATTAAGTAAATTTTGTTCTTAAAATTTTCGTAATCGCTGAACTTAACCATGAAGAAACAAGCAAATAACAAGAAGCAGTGGACGGGAGTAAATCATCAGACAAAACAGGTATTTGTAGCATGATAAATCTAATTACATATGCTTATAATACTGTAGGAAAATGATTGCTCAGTATTATGACAAGTAGAATTCGTGGTTTCCTGCCTTAAAAGAGATAAACTTCATCGTTTAGGGCCAGCAGTACAATCAGTGAAATGCATTTGCAGCCATCTAAAATGACAGGGTTCTGTCCAAACAATGGTTAAGTCAAATTCTTCATTCACTTACTGTTATTTACACCAACTTTAAATCATTTGCTGAAAGTTCATGCTGATTAACAGAGAATAAACTGGCGTACTTGTAGTAAATTTTACACTAACTTTCTCTAAATTATTCATCAAATTTCTAATTAGCAGGCCAAAAATGCCAAAAATCATTCTAATTAAATGGTACTCAAGTCAAATAGTTTCTATTTAAAGGAATATGAGTTAAAAGAAGAAGCAGTGAGACACTCACATGAGCACTGCAGCTACGTCGACCAGTTGGCTTCATCCCATGCTTGACAACTAGGGAGTCTGCAACTTGTTCTGCCCCATTCCAGCTCTTTCTCTTCACTGTCAGCACAGACGAAGAAGAAGACAATGTGCTATCAGAATCACTATCTTTCTCTACAAAACTAGAGCTTATTTTTCTAAACCCCCTTGTCACAACACGCATTTCCCTCTCACCCGCATCACAATTTCCAGGCCTAGAGGCCCTTTTCTTCTCACTTGGGCAGGACTTGGAGGCACTTAAAGATCGATATCTGCCCCGAGGCTTCTTCTCCACACCTCTATCCTTCTCCATAACTAAATCAGATGCCCCTTTAGAATTCACCAACTTATCTATGGCAAAAAGATCTGCAGGATTTCCAACACAGGGAAATCGACCCGGGAGAGGCCTTATACCTTTAAGCACTGGCACCGGGTGTGCTGCCTCCAATTTTTCTACAAATATCAACTGCCCAAGTTGCAGTTGGTTGCAAAGAACCATGTCATCCTGTTCTTGAAGCAACGACACAAACATGGCATGTGAAGAATCTGAAACCTTCAAGTAAAACCCCTGATTAGGCCAAAGATCATCCTCTGCCAACACAGGAATGATGCTTCTGATTTGTAGTAACACTGGCTTTCGGTCGTTCAAGGCCTTTCCGGAACTTCCCATTTCTTCAACAAGCTTCACCAGAACCCCTGAACCCAGAGTTGCCATTTTCTTGGACAGAAAGAGAAAGAAAGAGAAAACAAAAGAAAGTTCCTGTTTTTTTTCTCAACACAAACAATATTATAGTCACAAGTCACTTTCTTTGAATCTTTTTGGATGAAACTCAATGGTGACTGTGTCAAAATCATGAAAATATGAAATGGGTCTTCGTCAATGGATTACTCAGATGCTAAAATAAAATTAAAATTTTTATAAAAAAATCAAAAAAAGAGGGAAAATGAAGAAATTCAAAGGATGAAATTGCTGTAGAAGGTTGAAGAAGAAGGACCCAAGAGAAAGATGGGTAACTAAGTTGAGACTGTAATTAGAGAAAGCCAGATTGTTCTCTGAAAACTGAAGTTTGTGCTCTGGAAATCTATAAAATCGCCATGGCAAGATGGCACGTGGAGGGGTAGTTAAAACCGTTACGCTTGTGGAGTTAGAGCTGAATTGGATGAGTGTTGCGTTGGGTTGGGTTAAAAGAAAAAAAATAAAGAAAATAAAATTGGCCTTGAAAGCTTTGTCCAGACAGAACGCTATAAAGCCATTGGGGGCCCAAGGAAATGGCCATAGGCTTTAAGGCCATCTCCAGCTATATAGCCCTAAAATAATGCGAAATGCATCTCCAGTTATGGGTTAAACAAAATTTTGGCCAAATTTAGAAGGCCACATTTGGCCATTTAGCCTTCCAACGGGGCCACATTCAGCCCAGCTTTGACTAAGTCCTAGGCCAAATTTTTTGTGGGCTCCACGCATGTGCTTTTCATTGATGATGTCAGCTGGATATATATATTTAAAAGCCTTTTTAAATGTTTTTAATTCGTAAAAAAATTATAAAAAATTATTGGTCATGACCAAAACTAGGTCATGAATTTTTTTTAAAAAATAAGTGGGTTCCACCTCAAAATCCGTAATCACATCCCCTCAAAACTAGGTATCAGGTCAACTAAGGGGGAGTTGTCGATACGATTCCCATTCTTGTTTTCTCTTATTAACTTCCAAAAATACCCTTACCACTTTACCATAATTCCAAAGCACCTCAAACCCTTAAAAAAATAAAAACTCGCGCCAAGAAGTTCCAAGACGCTCCAACTTCTTTTTCATATTAGCATTGCAGACACAACCTCCCAAAAAAGCAACAACGCCTTGTGCTATGAAAGTCGTTCTATCTATCTATATTCTTCTTCTTCTTCTTCTTCTTCTTCTTCTTCTATCTTCTGTCTTCACATTCATCACAAAACAAAGTACGGTCATGGATAAAGACTTTTGTGGAGATTATATATCTTTTTTTTGATAGAACGAAGATTATGTATTTAATAGTATGAAGATTATGCATGTTATTATTACTTGATTGTTTACTAGTTACGTAGGTGAAAGATAGGAGAAAAACTTACCATAAAAAACATGAAGAGAAAAAAAAAAATACAACTGTGAGAAGCAGTAGAATTCTATAGTGAGGATCTTATCTATAATCCTTAGATGATGCTCTATCTTTTAACCGTTGGATCAAAGTGATTAGTTTGATCCATCAATTAAGAAATAAGAACTAATCTAAAGTCCTTAAATAAAATCCTCACTATAGAATGACTCGTCATAAGTATTAGCTCTTTTCATAAATATCAGAAAATTCATTTCAACACAGCCCAAGAAATATATAGGTCATTGACCCAACCAATGAGCAGCTCTATTGGGAGCTCAGAGGCCCAACAAGAATTTTATTTTTTTTTTCAATTAACAAAAGAAAAGCACCCTTTGACATAATAATTGGAAGAGATTCTATTTGCATCCAATTTTTTGCTCATATATAGTTTCAGGGCATGTTTACGTATCAGTAGGGAATGATTTCCATTCCCGACTTCCCCTGCGTTTACTTTCAATCAGGAATTTAAAAAAAAAAGTGGACCCTACCTCAAAATCCGTAATCACATCCACTCAAAGCTAGGTACCAAGTCAACTAGGGAGAGTAGTCGATACGATTCCCATTCCTGTTTTCTCTTATTAACTTTTAAAAATATTCTTACTACTTTACCATAATTCCAAAACACCTCAAACCCTTAAAAAAATAAAAACTCACACCAAGAAGTTCCAAGACGCTCCAACTTCTTTTTCACATTAGCGTTGCAGACACAACCTCTCAAAAACAACAGCAACTCCTTGTGCTATGAAAGTCATTCTATCTATCTATATTCTTCTTCTATCTTCTGTCTTCACATTCATCACAAAACAAAGCACGGTCATGGATAAAGACTTTTGTGGAGATTATATATCTCTTTTTTGATAGAATAAAGATTATGCATGTTATTATTATTTGATTGTTTACTAGTTACGTAGGTGAAAGATATATATTTATTGGAGTTTATTTTATCGTTTGAAGTTGGCTCTGGACAAAGGTGTTATTAACATTATCATTGAACTGAGCTCTTGTTGTTCATCTTGTTCAGCATATTGATTCCACATGTTTACACCACCTTATTAGTTTGCTGCATGATTAGTTTGGTCTTGTTAGCCAATTTGAGAATTATACATGTGCTGTGGTGAAAATGTGCAGGACATTTTAATAATCAAATTAATTTGGATTCTGATTCATGCAAATTAGTAAACAATAACAATGAGAATCAACCCAATTCCTTTACTAATTTCATATGTTTAATAAACAACTTAATGGGAATAAGGCTATTTTTAACCGTTATTCAATAATATAATGGTACATCTCTTTTCAAATCTCGTAACTATGTTTGCTTATATTGGGGATTTTTCAATGTGTGTTTACCCAAATTGTAATTTTGGTTAAGAAATTGTAACCATGTTTGCTTAACTTATTAAATAACCTTATCCAAATTTCCCAAAGTGCAGTGGTCGGGTTTGTCCAACCAATGCCCACCCCTACTACCACTAACTAGAGTAATAGGGGTGATAAGATGATTGCTTTAAAATTCATGTCCCAATCAGTGATGATGTTTAGTAATTTATAATTAGAAGAAAAGGCAAGTTTTGAATAGAGGGGCGCATAATATTGCGGCGTTTGTGTCCAAATACGAGACTTATCACTAGTGGAATGAATGGAGAACTACTTGGAATGATTGTTTAATACTCTTGCCTTGTATGTAAACGTTTTCATTCGCTTATCGTTTGACAAAAAAACAATCTGTAAAATTAAAGGAAAAGTAATTTTCAAGCATAAATTTAGTATGTCCTAACTACAAACCTTGATGCTTTTTTTTACGTGGCACATTTCCCAGTCGTCCTTTTAAGTTTGCAGTTTCTTCTAAGGCACCCTTTCATCCATCACTCTCCCTAAACCTTTTCCTGGTTTGCTTGAGATGAATACTTGCCTCTGTGTGTGTTTGGCAACTAGTGGCTAACTTTTCAATCTGTTAGGTGAAAAATAAAGTTGAAACAAGAAATTACCATAAACATAATGGGAAATGTCATATATACAGCCCCATTAATTGGAGCTTAATTGAAAGGACTTACCATCACACAAAATGATTTCATCATAAAATATGCAATGTTAATGGCTGTGAACAGAATGCTAGAGCCCTACAGATTCACTTATGGATTGCTTGTGTCGGCTTAAACCCAAAAAATAATGCAAAAATATATCATTTTTTAACTTTGTGGAAGAGGGATTTATGAACGCTTGGAAGTCTATAACTTAAAACAAGTCTACAAAGCAATATAGCTCAGGTGATTAAGAGCAAGGGGCTCGTATGATAATCAGATGCATAATTCTTTTTTTGATAATCAGATGCATTATAAATTTTTAATCTGGAATACAAATCCCATAATAAAAAATCAAATCAAATAATCTCACACAAGTAAATAGCAAGATCATTTATCATTGGGTTTGCCCTATTTTCTCTTTTCTTTTTCTCTCTCTTTTTGTTATAGACCAAAAGTTATTGCATCTTTGCCGCGGGGTCAAGGGTGTGGATATTGTTGGTCCATGAGTCATGACCCCCCCATGTACATGAGAAGTGCCACTGAGAGAACAAAAGAAGCTTTTGTTTTGCCTAAGCATCATCATAAAGATCATTTGGTACCACCTAAAGCAGAGAAATGGCCTGACATTCTCTCTTTCTCATTTCACAAGCAACAGCCCAGTTACAGCAAAACAAATAGAAAGTTCGAAGTGACTTTGGCCCTTAGCCTTGAAGAGCTTCTAGTATAAATAGCAACAATGCCTCCTCTTAAATCCTCAAACCAGTTACAGAGAAAAACAGTATAAACCCACAAATCAAAGAAGCCATGAAGAACCAAATCCAAATCCTCTTGTTTCTTTCACTTTCATTTCTCCTAATTGTCCCCATTTTCGCACAACAATTTGCATGTGACAAGAAAGATTCAACAACTAGCAAATTTGCCTTTTGCAACAGAACCTTGTCGTATGAGAACAGAGCCAAGGACCTTGTGTCACGCCTTACTCTCCAAGAAAAGGTGCAGCAGCTAGTAGATAATAGCGCAGGCATAGCTCGGCTAGGCGTGCCTGCCTATAAGTGGTGGTCCGAGGCACTTCATGGTGTGTCCGATCTTGGCCCGGGCACCAAGTTTAATGGCACTGTGCCTGGTGCCACTAGTTTCCCAGCAGTGATTCTATCTGCTGCAAGTTTTAATTCATCATTGTGGTTAAAGATGGGGCAGGTTGTATCAACTGAGGCTAGAGCCATGTACAATGTTGGTCTAGCCGGATTGACATATTGGAGCCCGAATGTTAATGTGTTCCGCGACCCTAGATGGGGCCGCGGACAAGAAACACCTGGGGAGGACCCGCTGGTGGTGTCGAATTATGGAGTGAATTATGTCAGGGGTCTGCAAGAAGTGAGTGAAGGGAAAAATGCTGGTGGTGATAGGCTAAAGGTCTCAAGTTGTTGCAAGCATTACACTGCTTATGATGTGGATAACTGGAAAGGCGTCGATCGATTTCACTTTGATGCCCAGGTATATACACCCTGCTAGCTAGTCTCTTCTTTTTTGATAGATTTATTTGGTCTTACGGTGACATCTTGATTCAATATTAGGAAAAGTTCGGAGGAACTTTAGTAAATAAGGGAAACTTGTTCTTCTGTGGCTTGATATTCCCACAACAAAAAGAAAGAAAAAAAAAAATATGGGGTAATCATATTACATTATTTTCCTTAATTATTCATTTTCAAGAAGAATAAATGATATTTATATTCACAAGGAGATCCATCTCTTTTAAAATGCCAGGAGTTCTTGTTATAAACAACTATTTGCTTGGGTCAATATTCAATGCAGATAAAAAAATTATTAATTATATTTTATATTCATAATTCATCTTTCTTAAGACACAAGAAAATTTGGGTACAAATGACCATATCCTTGCTGCTGGAGTGAATGGCAGGTGACAAAGCAGGACCTGGAGGATACATATCAGCCACCCTTCAAAAGTTGTGTAGAGGAGGGCCATGTCAGCAGTGTGATGTGTTCATACAATAGGGTCAACGGGATTCCCACTTGCGCTGACCCGAACCTCCTCCAAGGGGTAATCAGAGGTCAATGGGCTCTTGATGGGTAATTTTCTTGCCTCTCAAGCTTTAGAAATGTAATTTAATCTTAGCTTATGCAAATTTGATCCTAAATTTTTAATTTCGTCAACAGTAACTGGTTTTTGTCACCTAACCCTTATGGTCCTTGTCTGACTGTTCTTTCTTTCTTTTTTTGTGTGCTCGTATGAGCAGATATATTGTTTCAGATTGCGACTCGATCGAGGTATATTATGATGCCATCCATTACACTGCAACACCTGAGGATGCTGTAGCCCTTGCCTTGGAAGCAGGTACTGGAATTGCAGCCAAAAAGTTGCGAGCATTTTGTGAGAAATCAAAAGTACTTCAACAAGAGCTTTATAATTGATCTTACATCATGTGTTACAATGTGATCATGCAGGTCTAAACCTGAATTGTGGGAACTTTTTAGGACAGTACACAGAGAATGCGGTTAACTCGAAAAAAGTGGATGTATCTGTGGTAGATCAATCCTTGATATACAACTACATAGTATTGATGAGGCTTGGATTCTTTGATGGTGACCCTAAATTGCTCCAGTTTGGAAAACTTGGTCCGTCTGATGTGTGCAGCAACGATCACAAGAATTTGGCACTTGATGCTGCTAAGCAAGGCATAGTTTTGCTAGACAACAAGGGAGCTCTTCCTTTGTCCTCCAAAAAAATCAAGAACTTGGCTATTGTTGGACCTAATGCAAATGCCACTGATGTTATGATAAGCAACTATCATGGCATACCATGTAGCTATACTAGCCCTTTACAAGGGCTACAGAAGTATGTCTCTGCCTTGAAATATGAGCCCGGGTGTAACGGCGTGAAATGTACTGACGAGAGCCTTATTGGGGCAGCAGCTCTGGCCACTGCCACAGCTGATGCAGTAGTGGTGGTAGTAGGACTGGATCAGTCCATTGAAGCAGAGGGGCTAGACAGAGAGACCTTGACATTACCAGGGTCTCAAGAAAAGCTTGTAAACCAAGTTGTTAATGCAACAAAAGGAACAGTCATTTTGGTCATTATGTCAGCTGGCCCAATTGATGTTTCTTTTGCCAAAAATGTGACAAAGATAGGAGGGATAATTTGGGTAGGATATCCAGGTCAAGCTGGAGGAGATGCCATAGCTCAAGTCATATTTGGAGACTACAATCCAGGTTAATTTTGACCCTCTTTAATCTCTATGAAGTGCTTCAATATGAGATTAAGCTCAAATAATGGTAAAATTTGTCTCAGGGTTATCGATTTGTTTAACTGATCATAAGTGGTAATTTCTTTTTTCTTTTTTACCACAATGTGTAGCTGGGAGATCACCTTTTACATGGTACCCTAAGGAGTATGCAGACCAAGTGCAAATGACAGACATGAACATGAGAGCCAACAAAAGCAGAAACTTCCCTGGAAGAACATACAGATTCTACACTGGAAAAACCATCTATGAGTTTGGTCATGGCCTAAGCTATTCAACATTCACCAAGTTCATAAAATCAGCACCTTCCACTGTGCGCATCCACTCAACTCCCATTTCCAGCCCACATGCTAGCCTTCTTGTTTCCAACTCCACCACTCAACCGATTTCGAATCCTGCTTCCAGAAGCCCTTTCATTGACATATCAAGAGTGCAGTGCCAGAAACTAAAATTTGACCTTGTTGTTGGTGTGAGGAACAACGGGCCAAGGGACGGAAGCCACGTGGTGCTAGTGTTCTGGAAACCGCCAAGCTCGGGGATGTTGTTTGGAGCACCAAACCTGCAGCTGGTGGACTTTCAGAGGGTGGAGGTGAAGAATTGGCAGGCAAAGCTTGTAACCATGAGGGTGGATGTGTGCAAGAGACTGAGCTTTGTGGATAGAGAAGGAAAGAGGAAGTTGGCCACTGGGAAGCACACAATTCTGGTTGGTTCTCCTAGTGAGTACCAAGTGAAGCACATTCTCAATTTTAGGCTGGCTAGGAAAGGAGAAGTGAGGGAGGCTTTTTAACTTTATAATTAACAACATCTAATTAGCTACTTACTTGCAGCTAGTAAATAAGCAAATAGCTCTGCAACAGTAAGAATCATATGATTAAGATTTATTATTTCAAGGGTGTAATGCAAATTTTATTGTAAAAGGATCTATAAAGTGAGGATTATAAAAAAAAGTAAATAAAAGGATTGGTGTTTTTCATCTCAAGATTTGAATTCTTCTGGAGCATGTATAACAAAAGTTGTCCTACCATGAAAAATATGCAAACCAATAATGTGGCATTCGGTGTGCATCTAAACTGAAGCAACACATGAGAAATTCATACTTGATAGACAATCGTAGACGAACATGGATTGCACAGTAAGTCTCGCACTCATGAACAACTCAACATGCATGCGTGAACAATTAATGTTAGCTAAATTCCTTATAATTGTACATGTGATGTTCGCCGTTATCTAATAGATAACATATTTTAAAGTTGGATGCACTGAAAAACATCTTGATTACTTTGTTTCAAGTTTCAACTACCCTTCAACCAGCTCACTTTTTGGCCAAGCTTCTTGTTTGAGACCAATTCAGCATAATTCAATTCACATTAAGTGCTTAATAGTTATGTATATCAATCAAATTAAGCTACCTTTGACTTTAATTAAGGTCTTGGGTCCTAGATTTGGGAGTTTTGGAAAGTACAGGGAAACTCCCTCTCTACCTGTATATTTCAGGCACATTCCTGAAAGAAAACGAATGATTAGCAGAAGGGACCCCATTATGCATTACAAAACCAATAAACAAATCACACTTGTGAAAACTACAAGCATCTCTCTATGAATTGAAGCATTTAAAATACAAAAAGTTGTAAGCACTATACTTAATTGCAATAAACGGTGGGCTAAGCCCACCATTTCCATTCATTGCTATTAAATGCCAAAGAAAGATGAACCAAAATTTGTGTTCTAAAAGTCAAAGAAAATAAAAAAAAGGGACTAAGACCCCCTAAGTTGTCAAAAGAGGTCTTGGTATGCCTGGTTCAGAAATGGGATAACCTCCTTTTTTCGTAAATCTTTTTTCATAAAAAATAAAAAGTTCAAAAAAAACACAAACAAACAAACCAAATGAGTTTTGAGTTGTTTAATTTTGTTCTAACTTCGTTCAAGCACGAGTTCATGGTGCCAAAAGTTGCCAAGCCCCCAATACCAAGTCAAGAAAATAATACTAGGTCAAGCAAAGTATATTTAAATTTTCCTTCTTTAGGTAGTGGGATTTATCTGTTCAATCCTTTTCGATCCAATCCATTTGATTTTTACGCGTATAGCCGCCTAACCCTACTGGATTTATTTGGATTACGCCATTGTAGCTAAGCTAGCTATGCCAACATATGCATCTCTCAGTCAAAAAGCACAAAGCCGCCAATTGTCCCACGACACGCTATCCTTTTTTGTATTGTTAAAGTCAAAGACCCTACATTTCAGAGAAAACCCGGATTGAAATTACCCGCAAGTCCCCAACCAGAGCACAATATTTTCCCATAGTCAAAGGGCACGACCGTCATTTCACATATATTGCCTGCCTCACTTGCACCGTTTTCCTTCACGTTGTGCCTCCCAGCAAGGTAGTATATAAGTCTTTGCTTCTCCAGGACATTATATCAAGATTCAAAAGCACCAGAGCTAGATCAATTATTATCAACAACAACAAGACAAGAAGAAGAGAAAGAAGAGGCAAAACCAAGCAAACAGAATGGAAGGCTTAATTCCATTTCTTTTTCATGCCCTGAAGAAGCAAAGGCCACAACACAGGTATAGGTCCTTTTCTCAGAGCAACTCCTCCAACCGCAGTTACCATCTCCTTATGAGTGGCCAGGATTCATTAGAGGGCTCCTCTCATCGCCGGACACGATCCGAATTTCAGCCTCCTGTTAGTACTGCTGCCTTCTTTGAGCAGCGGCCCGCGAATGAATTTGTTCATTCGCGGAGCCTCAAGGAAGAAGGTGGTGTTTCTGCTGCTCCTTCAGTGCTCATTGGATCATCAAAGATGGGTTCCTATCCTTACCAGATCTCTAATGTGGGTATGGCTAAAGGGAAATGAAAGATTCAATCCGAATAATATTTCATTGATTTTTTGTTTTTCCTTTTGGTATAAGAGCAAAGTGTTCAATGCTTGTAGTTCAGTACTTGTAAAAGTTGAATGTTAATTGAGCAATGAAAATGTATTTTAATTGTTAATAATGTTGGTGAGGTTGAAAGTTTGAAAGCAAACATTGGTCAACTGTAGATTCTGAGATTGGTTGTCTTGTGTGCTTGTTTTTATTTTATACAATTGATGTAACAAAGGATTAAGAAGGAGCCACGTTATAGTCATAGAGTGTATGGAATTTTTTTTATTTTTATGAATTTAAAGATAAAATATTTTATAAAACTATTTTTAGAATAATTCACTTGTAACAAAATTACGTATGTATTTATAATGAGTTAGCCACTATTAAGATGAATACATCACAAAAATATATCATC
Organism: Prunus persica; assembly: GCF_000346465.2. Taxonomy (NCBI): domain Eukaryota; kingdom Viridiplantae; phylum Streptophyta; class Magnoliopsida; order Rosales; family Rosaceae; genus Prunus; species Prunus persica. Next base: position 16,073,943 of record NC_034016.1, read on the forward strand.
ATCGTATTTATATGAGTTAAACTTGAATCATGTTCCAAATATACCGCGGTCGTATTTACGTGAGTTGAACTTGAATCATGTTCCACCTAAATCGAGATGAAATAGACCGAAGACTAGCTAGTTATGCATGTGGCGTACTGAGTTACGCAAAGAAACCCCGGTATCTTATGATAAACAAAGGGTAAAAACGTCATTACACGTATATGAGCTGCCAGCGAAGACAAGTTGTAGAATAAGTCCTTCCTTCTTAAAGATGGGCAGAGCTCCAATAATTTTTTGTGGTCAGCAACAACAAGACAAGAAGAAAGAAGAGGCGAACTGAGCGATGGATCTAGGCAGCCACAAAATGGAAGGCTTAATTCCTTATCTTTATCACGCCATCAAGAAGCAAAGACCTCAACGCAGGCACCGGTCATCCTTTACTGAGAGCATCTCCACTCATGCTAGCTACCATCGCTTGACGAGTGGCCATGATGTCTTAGAGGCCTCATCTCTTCGTCGAACACCGCCGGAAGTTATTCGTTCGCGTAGCTTCCAGGAAGAAGGTGGTGCTTCTGCTGCTCCTCCAGGCCACATTGAATCATCAAAGAGTTCAAAATTGGACCTTACTTCATAACGACGCAGTTCACTTCTCGTAAGAGTTTTATGTTCAATATCAATGATATTGTATTTTGATTCTTAATGTTGGTGAAATTGAAACTTTGAGAGATGATTAAAGCAGTGATTTAGATTTGGGATGATTTGAGATTTGAATGTCATAATGTTTGTTTGTGTGCTCCTACAATTGCAAACCAAGCACCAAGTAACAACCATGCCCAAAATGGCGTTGGATTTTTCTGTCAAAGTTGTCAATAATGCAATGTCATTATCCCACCTAAACTAAAATGGACAGATTTGGACCAATTAGTTGCAAGACAAAAGAAAGGAAAAAACTAAAATGGGGTTGCTCGGGACTAAAAACAAACAATCCGGGGTTTAATATCCCACCTACCTATAGACAAATTAAAACCTTGTAAGAGGTTATTAGGGTTTCGAATCCAAGATTAGGTTTGAAGGGGTCTGAGGTTTGAGTTTGATCTCATGTTAATGAAACATTGCATATGTTGTATGTTTGGGGAGAGTAGCTCAACTCCTTATAAACTCAGGCTTCAAGCTTAACATGTGAACAACACATATTGGGTGGCGTGGGAGCACGTGTGGCCGTTGGGCCCAACACGTGAAGCCTTGCTCTGATACCATGAAGGAAGTTGAGGTTCCACCCCAAAACCAATTGGCAATGGGGAGAGTAGCTCAACTCCTTATAAACCCAGGCTAGGTCCCTTAACATTTCAATGTGGGACAAACACTCTCAACACGCCCCCGCACGTGTGGCGAACTTTCAAGCCTAACACGTGAACAACACATATTGGGTGGCGTGGGAGCACGTGTGGCCGTTAGGCCCAACACGTGAGTTGCTCTGATACCATGAAGGAAGTTGAGGTTCCACCCCAAAATCAATTGGCAATGGGGAGAGTAGCTCAACTCCTTATAAACCCAAGCTAGGTCCCTTAACATTTCAATGTGGGACAAACACTCTCAACAATACCTCTTTTTTGTGAGAGTTTTATTTGTATTGTTTTGGTTTGATTTCAAGTTTTATCTCTTTTTTATTTTTATGAATTTACAATGTTAGTTGGGATGCCTATGCCAGAGTTTCTTTAGTCTTGCAAGATCGTTAGTGGAGACGCACCAAATTGTCTTAATTTTGATGTTAGATTTCTCCAGACTCCATTATTGTAACGGTCCCTTATGGCTAGTTTGTATTGACCCTTTTATGGCTAGTAACTTTTTTGACTTAATTATAAATGCAATTCTAGAATTTTTCAACCAAAAAAGAAAAGAAAAAAAGAAGTAAGGATCCAATCGATCCAATCTAGCATGCCAAACAAAACATTAGCATTCATCATGATATGATTAGTAATCACTCGTTAATACATAAACTTTCAAAGGAGAATGCTAGCTGAGTTCCCGACTACCCTTATGCCTTATTCATTTTCCTTTCCATTTTACAATGTTAAACGATCGAAATAGTTTGAAGTGTAGTTTAGATGAGAGATTTTTCGAGCCTCAAAGGACATTACATGATGAGCAAATGATAAAGAACGTACAAAAGGAAAAATAGTTAGCACTTCTCATTTTTATTATTGTACACATACCTACACCCACAAATGTAGTATTATGGTCAAACACATCACTTTTATAGGCCTTGTCAAATATATACATATTTTGGAAGATAACATATCATATATAATTCTTTTCTGATTGTGAAATAAAATTCCAACAGAAATAAACCATTTTCTAAAATTCTAAGTGAATGTTATATGTAAAAAGAGTTCAAATTCTTTATTTATTATGTTTTAGGTTTTTGTGTGCTTTGATATTATCATTTTTTTAAATAATAAATATAAGAGATAATTTAAATTATTCTAAATTAATATGAGGGTGACTCCAACTTGGGTGAACTGAATAAACTCACTACCCTAACCAACTAGCCTAACATTTCTTAAAAACACGTTAATTTATTAAAAACATGTTATTTTTTGTACGATTAAAAACACGTCATTTCGATTATTTTCATTTATTATATCTTTCCAATATATTTGCACATAAATCTTAAGAACTAGAGTTCGCCACGACGGCGTTTTGAGCATCATATCACAAGGACAATATTTATAAGTAAAAGTTGTACGCACGACGTCGTTTCGGAGTTCTTCAAACGCTTTTCCATGCACGATTTCACAACAGAGCCATAAGCCACGCTTCGTCTTCGCCACTGCAACACCCAGCCAACGCTCAAAATTATGCAAAGTGGAAAAAATACGATGTCGTTTCGATCAATCTTCGACGCGGGAGAGCTGAAATCAGAACTGGAAAAGTCCGGGGTCAAACCCAGCTTCATGCCTTACATATGGAAGCAGGTGATCCAAAACCCCGACGCCCAATTGGACCAAATTCCGTCTTTACCCTCCGCCGCGTACCCTCTTCTAACCTCAAAGTTCAAAACCCTAACCTCCTGCGTCCACTCGGCCATGGATTCCTCAGACCAACTTACCACCAAGCTCCTTATAAAGCTACAGGTATGCGCTTTTCTCCTTTTGCACACAGCCCATTTGATAAAATGCTTAAATGAGAGAGACTTGCGCATTGTTGTTGTTTTTTTATATTAGAATGGGGCTCTTGTGGAGGCTGTGATTATGAGGTACGATACCCGCTTGGGAAAGTACAATGGGAAGCCCCGCCCTGGTGGAATGAGGTCCACCTTGTGCGTATCATCTCAGGTATTGAGTTTTGAAATTTTGGTTTTTGTTAAAAATGCTTGCTTTTGAATGTTTCTGTTGATGTTAATAGGTTGGTTGCAAAATGGGTTGCACATTCTGTGCCACTGGGAGTATGGGGTTTAAGAGCAATCTGACCTCGGGGGAGATTGTGGAGCAACTGGTTCATGCTTCTCGTATTTCGCCTATACGCAATGTTGTTTTCATGGTAATTTTTTTATCTTTACTTGCTTATTTGTTTGTTTCTATTGGATTGATATGTTATGTATGTGGAAGAAATAAGTGATTCTTTTCAAAACTTTGATTCTTTTGTCAGGGAATGGGGGAACCATTGAATAACTATGGTGCCTTGGTGGAAGCGATTCATGTCATGACTGGACCACCATTTCATTTGTCGCCAAAGAAAATTACTGTGTCCACGGTACGCATTGCAAACTGCTATTATGTATAAGATTCTTTATGCTTATTTTTTTTTCTCTTTCTAAACAGTATTCAAAGGGTTCATAAGAAAATTCCCCCCTCCTCTCTGGAAATGCATCAAGTTAAGGTTTCATGCAATTAAGTTATTTAGAAAGCTGCTTTATGTTTGGCTACTTGATTTTCCATTCAAGGGACTCTTTCATGAGGGAACCTTATTTTGAGAAGTGAGATTAGCTATAGACTAAAACACTGATGATAAGCACGGTTAATCTCAACTTTTGGTTAAAGTTATATCATATTTCTTTTGGTTCTGTCCATGAAAAATGTATTCCCACCATTATTACAGTTGTCTTGGAAGTCACTAACTGAACTTAGACCATTATATTGTTCCAGGCCTTTGGATATGATGGATTTAATAAATTTCTCATACCATTCTATATGCTTCTATAATCAAGGTTTTGTAATTTTTTTTTTTCTTTCTTCTTGTTAGTTCATGATATTTTGTCTACAGTGGGCCAGAATGGGTAAAGCGTTTCCCTTTAACTGAAGATATGATTACATAGTTTGTTTTTTTCTATGATGACCTGAATTGGGGACCTCCATGGATGAAACTTAAGATGCAATCCCTTCCCTGCCACTTTTCTTTTTATATGGCAGATGTAAAGTAACTACATAGTACAAAGCTCTCCTAAGTCTTCAGTTGCATGGAAATGAATCATAGTTGCAGTAGTCTTATGAAATAGTTCTCAAGTGCTAGAAACGTTTGGCTTACTGGTCTATCAGTTGTGCATCTAATCTTCTGTAGGTTGGCATTATTCATGCTATCAAAAAGCTTCATATTGACCTTCCAGGACTGAATTTAGCAGTTTCACTACATGCACCTGTACAAGAAATTCGTTGTCAGATAATGCCTGCAGCTCGAGCTTTTCCTTTAGTAAAGCTTATGGATACACTACAAGAATATCAAAAGAACACGTAAAATTTTGATATACCTCATGCTTTTAGTAAATTATTTTAGCTTTTGTGTCTTTACAACTACAGTTTGACTGTCATTATCCTAGAGAATCTCACTGTAGACCTTAATCTTCAGTCAGCAAAAAATCTTCATTGAGTACATAATGCTTGATGGAGTGAATGATGAAGAGCAAAATGCACACCAGCTCGGGAAATTGCTAGAGACATTTCAAGTGGTGTGTTTTGATCTCTGCACTGGCAGCATTTGATGAATTTCTATTTCCCTTCTTTGTGTGCGTGTATCTTTGTGTATCATATCCCAATAAATAATTGTTGCATTTGTTGTTTCCGGTCACACAGGTGGTTAATCTAATACCCTTTAATCCAATTGGTGATCTGAGTAAGTTTAGCACCAGTAACGAAGAGAAAGTATCAAGTTTCCAGAAAATCTTACGAGGTACTTATGGCATTCGAACAACAGTTCGTAAGGAAATGGGTCAGGACATAAGTGGAGCATGTGGGCAGTTGGTTGTGAACAAGAGTTCAATTGAGAACACAGTTCTCTTAACTGATATAGAAGATCTTCAGGTCAGATAGGTCCCTTCTTGCCCCCAGGAGGTGTAATGCCAGTCAAAGTAATCAACACTGCTCTGCAGGACAATTTGTCTTCTTGTAATTTTGACAACTTTGTAATTCATTCCGTTATTTTTGTGGTTGCAGAAGCAAAATTTCTTTTGTAATTTTATCCTATTAGTTTAAAATCTTCACTAGATACACCTAAAACTTTTTATTTTAACTTTTTCCTCTTATCTCCCCAAATGTGTGGGTTTTGGGTGGTTGTAGATATTGACATGAACGTTAATGATAGACAGTTTTGATCAGTGCCTAAGAATCAAACATGAACGGCTGGATTTCAAGATGAATTCCTCTCTGCTTCTCAAAAATACCAAACCAGCATGGTGTGTGTTGTCATGTGCACGTGACCACCCTGCTTCTCTCAGAACTAACACGTGCGGAGCATCTTGACTACTTCAGAAAAATGTTTCAACCACTGCAACATCACGCTCACTCACCCTACCGGACCAATTCAACAATTTCAATTTAACTAGAAGAAGAAAAAAAAAAGCTAGAAAAGAAATAAGCTTTTATAGAAACCCAGAGAGTTTTGTGCTGTTGGTTTTCAATTCACAAAAACAACAAATTGAGAAAAATGCAACAAGAAGCAAATCCCAGAACGTTAATATTTGCCCTCTCGCTCACCATGCTCATCTCCTCTTGCTTGGTTCACTCGAGTAACTTAGCCAACTCTCCGTCACCTTCACCGGTGAGTTCATACCACGCTTTGCACTGTAACTTTGCTCTTTACCCTTTTCTTTTTCTGGTGCAATGTGAAATATTATATCCATGTTTCAATTTTGTTTAGGCTGTTGTTGGGATGCCAATGCCGAGTGAGCCGCCTCGACGGATTGTTAAAAAGGGAAGGAGAGGGTCGTTTCCGGCTACTTGCTATTTAAAGTGTAACCAGTGCGAGCCTTGCATGCCAGTTCAAGTATCAGTCCGAGCGATGGCATTGGAAGAGAACGAGTACTATCCACAGGTGTGGAAATGTTCCTGTGGTGATAACATATTTTCCCCTTAGGCTAAGATTTGTTGCAGCTGTAATTAGGCCTAAGATAGGTATTCTCTAAACTAATAGAAGAAAGTTTCATGCACGCCTTGTTATGTACGAAAAATTCTTATACTCGGACATATGCATATAACATTTCTCACAATAATTGATCGGGTAACCAACATTCGACGAGTTTATTGTGAGAAACGTATTGTACATATCCGTTATATCTAAGAATCTTTCGTTATGTCTGGATAAAAGGTTAGTTTGCAGGCTTGGTACATTTAAGGTAATGAATATGTATGAATTGGGGTTAACTAATAATTACGCAGTTCATGATGTATGCCACTAGGGGAAGACAGGGAGAAGACTGATAGATCTCTCTCCCATGGTTCCCAGATGTTTGTGTAATGGGATTGAGACGGACTAAATATCTAAATTAATCTTGAAAATATGTTGAAAAAGCTAGTCCAAGTGTAACATGGACACAGACAGGCCTGTCCAAAGCAAAGGGAGAGCCTAAGGCGAAAGTTAAAATATATCTTCTACGTTTTCTCTACTTCCTTCCACGGAAGCGTCACAATGGCTTGACTTTATTGTCTCAAGCTCAACTGCCGTTTCTTCAGCATTTTAAGAATCCACTAATTCTTCTTAGGTTGAATATATAAACTTTAATGAATGAAAAGCGACAGATAAATAATAATAATAATAAGCGGAAGATATCTTTATTGTATTATTAGTAAATAAAGTATACAACAATTCTTGTACCCAAAATGAATGGTTAATTCTCCTGTAGTGTAGAAATAAGACCCATGAAACGTAACGGGCAAGTGCTCATTTCCACCGTCAATCATAGTCGCAGCAGTTCATTTCCTGCAGAAAGAAGAGTAATGTGTGAGAAGTACTCCCAACATTATAAGGTAGTATTTTGGCAAGCACTATTGGGGAATATACACGATTTTCTTTTTATAACTGCAAGATGGTTAAACTGTCAGCAAAAAGACAGTAGCGCTAGTATTACCTCTGACATGCGACGATGCTTGCTCATTAATTGTGTTCTTGCCTTCTCCAGAAGAGAATTCCTCTGCACATAATGCAAATGTTAGTGCAAATGTCCCAGTTTGGTCAAGGATTGGACTACTTTTTGGAATTATCTATTCATCCCAAAAAGTTTTTGCCCTATGGAGAAAACACTCCAAATGTAACAAAAGAAATAGAAGCATACCCAAACTCTCTCTTTCTTTTTATTTTCCTTCGTCAGTGTTTCAGCATTTCTTTCTTCGGGTAAAAAGAAACGGACGGTAATCTGTAAATTTAAGTTTAATGGGGATTAAAACAATAATGCCTCAAACTGACCACAATACATTTAAAAGATTCAAATATCAATAGACAATGAACTATGATGGTTGATATATCTTCAATAAAATTATGTGCTAAAAATATCCTGAGTTCAGCAACCACTATATAAAAAAGTAAAAAAAATCACCAATATGAAACAAAAGAAACGAAATGTGCTACCCAAATTCTACATACATTGATATATTTGACAAACTTTCAATTCAACTTTAAGATTTATCAAAGATGATGCAAAAATCAAACTAAGAGAAATACAGAGAGATTACCAACCTTATCAGTGGTAGATACATAGAGTTCTGGACCTAAATTCTTTATTCTACGTGGATTGAATTCAAACAAATGTTGAAGTTTCTCATTTCCCTGTCCCAAAAAAAAATGTTACTCCTACTTAAAATAATAAGAATGCTGAGAAAATCAGTAAGAAGGAAAACCAACCTTCATATGTATTTTGAATCCATCATTTAGAAAATTCTTCAAAAACTGCAACTGTTGATAAAATATTTTTCAAAACAGAAAAAAACAGTAAGTAGAAAACTTTGCAAATCAATCAAACGTTGAAACTAATAAACAAATAATAATAAGAAATATAAAACATGCAATTACCTGAATCATTTGATACCATGATGACAACTTTAGATCTTTTCCATTGATTGTTAAAGATGTTCCCAAACATTGAAAACTCTGATATATGAACCAATCACTCTTTAAGGTTTTTATCTTAATGTACTGGCAGAGGAAAAAAAGAAAACATAAAATTGACCATTACCTCAAAATAATTCACAACTTCGCAGACTTTTTTTGTAATATTCTCACTTCTTGGAATATTCTCACTTCTAGTGTCCACATAAAGACACTTTAATTTCTTTAAAACATTTTCTCTCAGTGATTGTTGCATATGTGAATAGCTGCCGTGATCCTTTGCTTCCTTCCAAAACTTATCAAGATTTCCAGTTTCAAATATTAAGGCCAGCGCTTCACAAGCTGCTACACGCACTAATTTATCACCGTGCTCTAATAGGTTTGAGAAGTAGCAAACAGCCCTGTATCAATTTGCTCATATTAGAACAGTGCTATAACAACATAATTCAATCTACAAGGATCATCGATGATTGATATGCATGACACATGATTCAAGTTATGGAGTAAAAGATTTCTGGAACAAAAAAGAGAGAGAAACAGATAGCATTTATCATCCATGTCCCTTATCCTAAAAAATAATAATAATTTAGAATTTCATTCAAAACTACTATTTAAATATTGCACAAATTTTTTTAGAAAATATTTTAGTTGATAAAAGGTTACAATTGGAAAAAGAAATTTTAATTTCTGATTATTTTGAGTTAACATTTTACCCATTCCAAGAGTTGTGGCTGAGTCTCCATCCCTCCATGCTTGTAAGAAGAAACAGCCAAGAATATATTGCAGCAACTAGAACCTCTGGCGAATGCTTTTTTGTGTTGACCTAAAAGTTTTAAAAAAAGAAAACCAACTTCAGCTCTTTATTCTAAAATTTGGTACCATTTGTAACAATTTATAACCTAAATGCTTGAGAAACTAAATAGGGACTGGTGAAGTGAAGTAAAAAAAAATTTGTACCAAACGAAAAATTAAAAGGTGCACATACGTCATTGACAGATTCAGGATGAATGAACTTCCAAATAATTTGCATGGCTCCTTCAGTCTCCTCTGAGTTAGTTGAACCAAAAAAACCCACAATAGCCAAACAATTCAACATCTGCATAAAATTATTTTTAGTCTGAGATTCAGACATTTTGGAGAAGTCCTATTAATAAAATTTAGGTGCGTATCAAGCGTATTAAACTACCTTTAATGTCGTGGTTCCAGATTTTAGAGACTCAGAAAGTACAGGAAGCAACACTCTGTATACTTCAGAAAGTTTATCTTCACAACAAATGATTATGGCCAGCAAACCTAAAATCATGATAAAATGAGACCCATAAGCATTACAAGGCAAATGTGAAACCCACATAAATGTGCTATTTGACAGAGCTAGACAAACCTATAACATGGAGTGATAGCTGCTTCTCTTTAGAAGAACCTATTTTTAGGGAATTTAAGCCTCTGTATAGAAAGCTAGCAAAACTGCAAGAAAACAAAGGTGCTTGTTATACTTCCAACTTTCAAGCAATAAAACAAGAATACTTATTTGTGAAAATAAAATAAAAATTTGCTTACTTCTCTTCCAGATAGTCATTCTCTAATCTGCAAGTTAACACCTCAATTATTGAAGCCAGTGCCTCCTCTCGGTTGGATCCTCTTCATTAACAAAAACAAAGAAACCCATCAAAATTTGTTGCGAAGAAAATTCAACATGACAACCCTGTGAGTTACAGAAAAAGAAAAAACAAAACAAAATTCGAAAGGAAGAACCTTTTCTCATACAACACTTCTAGGTAATGGCAAAGTCGCTTTGGTTGCGATGGCCGAGGCACTTCTTCATAGCCCTCATCGTCACCAGCAGCAAGTACAGGTTTTCTACCAGCCCATCTACGTAACAAAATATCATTACTTTTTTGGCTACGCTTCCTGGAGCTTGAAGGACGAGCCTTGTCTCTTCTCGACATGTTCGATGAATCCTGTGAGATAATTCAACTATCGGAATAAATTACAGGCAAAGTTTGGATTTTGTTTCCCTGGAACGGACGAATTCCTCAATTTAATTCGAATCAGGAAGCCCTAAATTCCCAATCCCAACTGGACCAAACCTCAATCCCTTCTTACACAAATACTAAATTCCCAAATCAGATCGAAAACGAAGCTTGTTGTTTATATGGTGAATATATATAGGTTTGGTTTGTGTTTTCTAATCCTAGTCTGAAAGGGAATAATTGCAAGCATTCCGAGTTCAACAAGAAAAGAAATCAAAATTGCCAAGTGGACCCAAACACGCCGTAAATGGTAAATCTTTTGGGCAGCTTCACTTCCTCTCTCGGTCATTTGGGCGGGAAGCAATGTCCTGCTGCGCATCGCTTCAATTTTCAGGTTTCTGATTTGGGGGCGGCTTGGTGGTGTTCTATTAAGAACAGGTTTTCATATTTCAGAAAATACGATTATAAAAGTTCTAATTTCGAGTAAAAAATTGTTTCTAAAGCCTTTTCCAGAAAGTTTTTTTAAAAAAAAAAAAACTAAAAATTGTCTCTAAATCCTTTTCCCAAAAATAAAAAATTATAATTAACTCTTTTTTTTTTTTTTTGGTTTTGTAAAATTGTTTCCCCTTTTTTTTTGTCCAGATGTTTCCTTTTCTAATGGTAAACTTTATTTCTTAAAAAAATAAACAAAAATTTGAAAGTAACCCAGAAAATAACTTCCCAAAAACTAGGAATGACAAAAATCCCAACAGAGGCGGGTCTCTGTCGAGTCCCCGACCCTAATGGGGGGAGATTTCGGGACACAAAGGGTATCAAGTACGAGGATCCCCGAACTGGAAAAATCTCCTACGGGTATGGGTAGGGGATGGTATTGGTGTCCCCATTCCCGAACCCGACCCGAAAATATATATGTTTATATTTAAATAAATACATATATAATTATAATATTTATGTTTAACCCTAAATTAACCTCCCTCTCCTAATTCTTCCTAATCTTCTTTGGAATTTCATATTGATGTGATTTTGAATAGTTGAGTTGAACTTTATAGTTAATTTGGATGTGTTGAATGATAATTTAATATGAAATTTAATGTTAAAATGTATGATAAATATTTTTTATGCAAATAAATTTGGGGATTCGGGGCGGGTATGGGGAATAGTCCCCCGAAGGGAACGGGGATGAGGACTCCCCGAAACCTATTAAACGGGGATGGGTTCGGAGACAGGGACGGGGATGGAAAGCGGGGACAGGGATGGTATTGTCATACCCTGCCCCTACTCGACCCGTTGCCATCCCTACCAAAAACCCTATATATATTCACCCTATAAACAAGAAAGAAGATTCGATTTCGATCTGATTTGGTAATTTAGTAGTTAGGTAAGAAAGGATTAAGATTTGGTCCAGTTGGGAAATTAGGTTTTCAATAGAGGCTAGTATGTTACTTATAGGACTTAGAAGCCATTACCCAATCCATTACATCAGGCCGATTATGAGATTTTTAAGGTCACACAAGAAAGATCATTTGATTTTATTTGTAAGTGTGTGTATATGGAACCTTTTATAACCATAGAAAAAAGTTTAGGACTCGACAAATTGTCATTTAATTTTTGTCTATAAGAAATGATTGAATATCATACGTATCTACAACTCCACACACAAGAAAAATCATTTGAATTTATTTGTGCTTGTGTCTAGAATATTAAAAAATATAACTTTTGTCGAGAGCAGGTACCACAGTGATGCACTCCCCCTTCAACCCAACTTGACACTCAAGGTCGAAACCCCAAGAGGTTTCTTTCCTTATATCATAGAAAAAAAATTTAGGCGTATGACAGAATGTCATTTATTTTTTATATATAAGAAATGATTGAAGATAAAAAAATAAAAATAAAAATAAAAGTACTAAAAAGAACCATGCATTCACATAAAAACTGAAATTAAAAAAGATGCACACTACCTTACCACCACTATTGGAGTCAACTTAAGATAATATTGATGTGTATATCTATCTATATAACTAGTTACCAAAATATGACCTCATAAAAAAATAAAAAAAATAAAAAAAAGGGGCCCACCCTTTAGCCGAGGCCTAAGGCAGTTGCACTGACTGCCTTGACTCAGGGGGCGGGGCTGCATTGCATAATATTCCAAATGCAGTGCCTATAATTATATAAATTCGGGGGGTTTTTTTTTTTTGGGGTACAAATGAGAAAAGAAAAAATATATTTAAAAAAAATGATATTTAAGGACTAAATGAAACACATTTTTAAGTTCGTTTCTTCACTCCCAAGCAATAAAACAATAATTTTCTTTTCTAATAAAAGGGTTGATTTTGTTTCTTTTGCAGCAGTCGTGCTCTAATTTTGTGGTTAATCCCTTAATAATTTAGGCTAGTGCTTCTCCATCTCGCAGAACCTTTCATTGAGATAAATTTAATAATAAAAATGGTCCACAAGATGGAGGAGACACTAGCATCAATTATCACGAGATGAAGCTCATAAATTTATATATATACATATATATATATTCTTTTGTAGGATCCCTCAAATAAGCTTATTTGAGGGACACTCTTATACGGCCCACTCCGCATTGTATTTCACTAATTCAAACTTTCTATTTTTTAGATAATCATTCAAAGATCATCCCTACAAAAAATCACTTCCTATAGCATTTAACCACTGAATTGAGTTATTGAAATTTTAATACTTTTTTGAAATATCATGTTCATTGATTTTATAAGACACAATTGGGTGTTGAAACGGTTTCTAATTTGTCTAATGTTTTGCAAGGATGGTCTATGAATGTAGACTTAAAACATAAATGATTTGGATTATTAAAAAATATTAATTAGAAATCCTAAATAATATCCCTCAAATAAAATTATTTGAGAAATTCCTCCACCAAAAGAAATTCATATACAGAGAACTTTTATTGACACACTTTCCTATGTATATACATGGGGTTTGGATCGAGGTCACACATAAAACCACACATTTTGACAGTCTTTCGTAACCATTGGATGATGAGTAATCCAAGGATTAAAATACTATTTTCTTTTTAAAAACATTAATGCACACCATGTACGAGGTTCATCTCTCTTCTATACATCACCTGCTTTTCTCTCTCCTTCTTTCCCTACATTGAAAGTTGAAACTACACCATCGTCTCCTCTCTCCCTCTCTCTCACCATTATTCTTCTCCTACTTTGTTATCTTCTCCGCAAAATGCAGAAAAATATCAGTGTTTTCAAAAAACTTCTGAAATGTCCAAATGAGTTGCACAACAACTGACAAACTTGATTAACCAAAATAATAATAATAATAATAAAGCATTCAAGAAAAATGAAAGTGAGGATTTGAAGCCTTAAATTTTTACTAACAACATAGTATGTTGATTTTACATGTTCTTTTTTGAATCGATGGTAGCATATTAAACTCACACACACAATACGGGTGTTAAAATTTGAACTAAAGACTTTACCTCATAAAGTAAATATTCCAAACTACTACACTAGTGGAGTCTTTTTGCGATTTTACATATTCTTAAATGAATTATTCGTGAAATTAAAAGAATTCTGGTATAATTTAATGATATTTCTATGATTTGGGTTTATGTCAAAATCAAAAGTAAAACTAAACAATTCACTACCAAAAGTAACTGAATTTACAATTATAGGAAGAAACAATTAATTCATGAACCAAAACAAAATATAAACTATTGAACAAAATACATTCAAAGAAGACCACAACCCCAACCTCGGCCTCTCTTGCCTTTGCATCTCTTGCCTTCCTCCTGCCTCTCCCTCTCTTGCATCACTTGCTCTTGCCTCTCTTCTTCATGCCTCTCTTGCATCTCTTGCTCCTGAGGCGGCTGCGGAATGGGGAACGTGGGTACCGAGGTCCGCGGCTGCTGCGGCACCCTTTGTCGAACGGGTGGGTCTACACTAAAACATTCACACATATTAATTACCAGACCTGTGAGAGTTCTCTCTGAGTGTCCTTCGATCCAAGCCTGCATGTAGGGCACATTTACTAGACCACCAGCTCCAGCGTCGACATAAGGATGAGGTAACTTGATTGACATTATCGCTTGGTCCTCGACCACCACGCGCACCTTCGGAGAGTCCGTAGGATAACCTAATGGAACCCATATTTTGATTGGGGTTTTGTAAGGATGGCCCTTATAAAAGATGGGAATGGTTCCTTTGATCACCAAAACGACGGGTTCTCCTTTCTGAAACCTACCCCTCGTCAGACCTAATGAAGGGATGTGAAAGAGCAACTGGATAATATCGGCAAATATTCTGGGCCTATGTTGTATAGGGTAATCAATGTCGCCCGCACCTATTTCAGTAAATGCACGCTTAATGAGCTTTTGTTGAATTGTCAAGTTTGGCTTCGGCATGAGAGATTGATAAAACCATAATCCTGACGATTGATCCATGGGAAGAGCTAGCCGAAGGTTGTTATGGTGATGAGAAGAATATAATGAAATAGTGAGAGATTTATGCCGTTGGAAGTTCTTGTTATGGTGATGAGTAAAATATAGTGAAAGGGTGACAAAGTCAGGTCCATTTATATAGATGTTGGGTGACTAAGATTCCTGAAGAGATTAGGGTTTTTTTTATAAATTTTTTGCCTTTCCTCTTTTGAAAGGTTTTATGCAATTAGTTAGGGTAACCTGTGGAAATTTAGGAAATTTTTTTTATTTTTTGGGTACGTTATATATCTGATTTCCCTTTTTTTCCTGAGAAAAAAACGTATCACTCGTATCATGTTGTACTTGTTTAGGTGTGAGAAGTTGCAACAATGGGATGATGCTATCAAGACCTAAATCACGAAAAAGAACCACCGATGCTATCAAGACCTAAATCACGAAAAAGAACCACCCCACCCCCCACCGATTCATATCATGTTAGTTTTATTTGAAATATCCCGTCACACATTTGGCATTTATAATGTACCCCAGGAAGGCTTCCTACTACTATTTGAGAATAGCCATAGAGTAAGAGGGAGCCAAAGCCATGCCAGTTGATAATAAAAATAAAAAGCTTCTATTTCTAAAGTAAATAAATAAATGAAAAGAACAGAGGGTGGAACAGAATACTCAGCCATTTCATGAGAACATTAACATGTTTTGGCAATCCCATCAGGTTACCCAAAAAGAAAGTTCAATTAACAAAAGAAAGCAATAAAACAGACCTTATATTGAAAGTACCTTAATTTTGTTAAACATGCAAAAGGAACACCGAAAGACACAATAGACGCATCTATGCAAATATGCAGATAAAAGACCTAGTGCCATCTGCATGCCAATTCAATCCTATGAAGCCAAAAGTGTTTCCACCTTTGCAATTTGATCCTCTTCATTTTTCGGTGTTGGGCTCCTGTTGGCCTCGTGATATAAATCATGCTTCCATTTCTCACCACGACCACCACTAGATTGAAACCCTTGTCTCCCACTGAATCTATCTCTTCCTCTATAGTTGCGGCTGGCACCATCAGTGTACCTTTCTCTCGAAGGAAAGGAACCCCGTTGTGCGTCTCCTCTGTAAGGCAACCTCTCTCCTGCAAATTGCTTCTCAGATCTATCCAAGTGGCGTGGGTTGTTGCCTCTTTCCTCCCTTTTTCTACTTCCTTCTGCATCAGGATGGTTTGACTTTGCAGTCTCTGCAGTTGTTTTGTCACCATTTTCTGACTCCAGTGAAATCTTCTTCTCCCTGAATGCAGGTCTTTTCCTTTCCGGTGGTGGATTAGCCTCCATTTCAAAGAACCCATTATGGCGCCAGGTCCTGTTTTCATCCCCCTTGGGTTTCTCATTTCTTGGCCGTGAATCATTAGTTGTTGTCTTGCTCACTGTCCTATCATCATGCCTATCCTTGGAATCCCTCCACGATCCACGTTCTAAAATAGAACAGGAAAAGTAAATTACGCTACTGATACTGCAAATGATATTTTCCAACCCAAGAAAAATAACATACATACGTTGCATAGATTATGATGAAAAATAGCATGAACCTAGAAAAGAAAGGGTTTTTCCTTTCTTTTTTCTTCAGTATGATATTTAAATTTTAACATGTGAAAAGGAATGGTGATTAATAATTGAATAAAAAATTAAGATAAGAAATCTCACCGGCAGCTGAACCACGACGAGAGCTTCGATCAACTTGCCTGGCATTACCACGCTCATCGTGCTGCTATAAGACATGCACAGGCAAGTCTAATATTGTTATATACAAGGATGAACTTGAAGGAATAGGGCCGATCAAGAATCCCGCTACACCAGCCCAGAAAAAAGGTTTTCATACACTGGATAGCAACCATATGAGTAAAAACTCAACAGAATTTCAGGTTATTAGACGAGCAATTTCCAAGTCATGGTGGAAATAAGGTTTAAGCATGTCTTCCAAAAGTGTTTCATGTCAATTCAATTGAAAGGAAACGTAATAAAATTACAGTAGTTTCTTGTCCAGTTCTGCCTACTCATCTAGTAAGAAATATCTTACTTTTGATGTAAAAGTTAATCCCTTAAACCACATAATAACAATCACTTACTACAACCTGCTAATGCCTCAGGATAAACCCACAGAAATGTAAGTGAACAACTTTAAGCCTCCTAAATTGCTCTAAACTGAGGAAAAATATGCACACAAATTTGGAAGGTAGTGGATGAGCTCCTATGCCAGTTCCTACAGCATACAGACTAAGGACACATTTAATACAGAAGACAGTTTCCCCTGTCATAGACTCTGAAGTTAGACACAGCCAAAAAAACATAAATAAACACAAGTTGCAATTCAGTAACTTACAATGTTGTACGACGGTACAATTATTATCACTAAGCTAAAATATCTTCAGCAATAAGTATTTTACAAGATGATCTAGACATAGAATCAGAATCCTAGAAACACAGGATTCTGAAGATGATATGCGTGCTAGAGATTAGCTCGTCATTATACAATAAAAGCAAAACAAGTTGACGAGATACAAAAATCTATACCCCACCTGAAAATAAGATTGCGACCGGGGTACATCAGTTGGATCAGAAGAGAGTTTGGTTCCTTCTAGATGTCCACTGGGTTTCTTATCAGACTCTTTTCTGGATGCCCCATTTTCAACCCTCGAGTCAGTTGCTAATGGGGATTCAAGTGGCAATGTATCTTGCAGCCTGGGCTGGTGCTTTTGATCCTGGTCAGACTGCTTTGCACTTTCCGAATTAATTTTGCTGGTGACTCTCTCTTTTTCGTCTTTTCCATCCCTCCTGGACCTCTTAGGACTAAGAAAACCCATGAAAATCATTAAGAATGACATTCTACTTAAAAACAAACTATTCTTATCTCATTATAACCATGTTACAGACATTTTCCAGAGACAAATCAACTTTTAAATAACCTCTTTCAAACCCAAACTTAAATGAAGACTTAAGCAGAGCCTTACCACATAAAGCTAGAATCTTTTAATCAAATACGCATAAAAATGAAAGATTTGTCTTATTTAAGGCCACATCTTTTTTCCTTCTAAAATCTAACAAAACACATAAAAATACAAGCTTAAATTCATATATTTTCAATTTTTTATTATTGAAAATCTCCAATGTTCTTCATTTATTTCATAAAATTGATAAAGCCAAAACTGAAAGAGAAAATAACGCAGAATAAATAGTTTTGTTAATACCATCATAATTCAAATTTCACTAAAACACTACAGCTTTTAGAGCAGTAACTCAGTTTTAATGCATTAAACCTTTAAACCCATTTAAGTCCCAAATTTGATTCACACACGCATGTTATGCAGAGACAAATGATACCTGGGTTCTCTGTCAAATCTGGAACGATGTCGTCTTGAGTCGGAATCCCGACTGTCTCGTCGCGACATAGGGTTGTGGGAATTGGGGAAGAGAGAGAGAGAGAGAGAGAGAGAGAGAGAGAGGACTGAGTCCCTGTAAGTGTGGGGAGAGAAGGGTAGCTTAGGGTTGCTTCGTATCAGTTGCGGGTGTTTGTATTTTGCGTGAGAGATGCGATTTTGACCGCAGGATCAGATTGTTAGTGGGGCTAGGGCCTGAAATTTGATAACAATTGAATACTCGGATTCGTGCCACGTTAAACTTTTCTTTTAATCCTTTTTTCTTTTCCGGTTAGGATTGATATTTATTTTTTTTTATTATTTTTTTTTTCCAACGTTTAAAAGGGAGGAGTGAAAACTCACATACAATACATGTACGCTTGAACCACTTGGAAGTACACCAAAGATATAAGCCAATCCAACTAACACCCTATTGGTTGAGATTGAATTCAAGATCACAATTTGTTGTATGTAGCATGGATTTAATTTGGGTTTGGTTAATTTTGCTTTTTTTTTTTTTTGGTGTTTTGTTTTGATTTGTTTTTTTTTTTTTTTAATTTTAAAAAAAAAGTTTAGGAGGAGATTGACTACTCTCACCATCGGCATCAAGGCATACCCACAACCTCGAGTCTGAATAATTTACGCGTGACACTCAACAGCCAGCTGCCATCGGTTTGGATTTATGTAGGAAATTACAGATCGAGCACCAATGAGGACTGTTGGCAGCGAAACTCAAACACTGGTAGATCTACACACAATACATGAACCTTACCAACTAAACCAACCACATTGGCTCAAGCATTAGTGAGAGGATTCAAACATGAGTGCCTCTTCTAACATTTCAAAGAAAAATACCACTATACCAATCAAACATTATCTTAGGGGCCGATCAATCAATCACTTTTTATTTATTTTTAATTTATCAACCTTTTAAATTCTTTGTAGGTTAAATGATTTAGTGGGTAGGGTTTTTCCATGTTAATAACCCCCTTATTGTAAGAAAAGTGTACATCTTTCTTAGAACATCCTTGAGGGAGATGTCAAATGCAAAATGTGAAATTTGAATTTGATGGCTTATGTGATAATTTGACACTTTGGAAAAAATTTAACTCCACCAAAAATACCAAATATTATATTTTTTAAAAGCAAATAGGGTCCATATAATGGATAAAGTTTTAAAAGAGAGTAAATGATAGTGAGGTCCATGACCAAAAAAATATTAAAATAATATTTAGCATCAGGCTTTTTGATATATTATTTTTGACATCTCTTATCGCCTTCAAATTCATGTATGATTTGACTATTCGGTTGGAGCAACTTTAACCTTCAATTTTTGTCATTTCATGTTCATGTGGCAATTTGACATATTGATTGGAGATGCTCTTAGACTACTCCAAAATGTATTTCAATGATCAATCAATACATCTATATTTTACATCGTCCTTGTGAGAAAATCATCCCCGCCTGAAGTTGTTTGGTTATCTAAAATGTGCAAAATAAAATGCATTCATTAGATAAAATTAAAACGAATATGTAGATAATCAGATGACAAAACAATTTTAAATGCAATGGGCTCAACACCCCTAACCAACTGCCATCCACGTCTGCACTGCACAATGAGAAAAATCCTTATTCGCGGAAGCCTCTGCTCCATTGAGACAGAACCAAAAGTACAAGTGAACAGAATCAGAGCTCTAACAAGACAACTGGAATAACAAGACAACTGGAAAACCCCAACTAGTCAACCAAGAATTTTATTTATTTATACAAGTCTGGTTAGGTCGATCAGGAAAATTGTGTGAGTGAAACTCTCTATTTTTGCTCTGGTCGTCTCCTAAGGTCAATTGGTGTCTCCGCCAAGAACAATGAGCAAGTCTAACCACAAAACCAAGAGCAAACCCACAAGCAAGGGACCTCCATGTTTCTCTGAGTTTGGTCAGAAAGCTAAAGGTTCTCGCTTTAATTCTTCTCTACTTTTCTAAGTCTTTCATGTTTGTTAATCTGTTAAAATCTTACTGAAAAATAATGGGTAGGATCTCTTTCCTCTTTGAGATTTGTGGATTTTCTCTGTATATCCCACCGAAAAATCTGTTTCTTTTTCTCTTGTTTTCTTTACTTCGAATACACATTTGGTCCTATTTTTCTTTTCTTGCATTGCAAGAAGCCTATTAGAGTTTTGTCGTAAACTTACCTCTTTTGGTAGACTTGCTTACCAGTGGATATTCCAGGAGCCAGAAATTTAGCTTCACAACCCACAGTGATGGTGGATTGGTATGTTCTTATCATGTCACTCCCTTCAAGCAGTTAAACAGAAACTGAGTATGTTCTGGATTGTTTTCAGAAAATTACTTCAACCGCGGCAAAGAAGGGAGGTTGCTCAACTGCAGCTGTGGCAGGAGCATACACATACAAGAATGCAAATTTTGACTGTCGAATCGATACGGATTCAAAAGTGGGTGTGGCTATATACAACTTACTGTTACCTCAAAAGTTTCAATTTTTGTGATCTTCATTTGTAATTAGCATTTTGTATTTACCCTTGTTATGACAGATTACTGGAACCCTCACTTTAAATGAGAAGTTTCTGTCAAGCACGAATACTAGCGCTTCATTCAGCTTGCCTGATTACCAATCAAGCAAGGTACTTGGTCTCATTATTGCATATTGGAAAGAAAAAAGAATATATATTCAATCATGTTGTGATTACTTCTGACCTGAAAACAGCTCTTAAAAATTTATCATGGCTCAGATGATTACCTTTTTGTACTGGCTCAGCTGATCACAAGTGAGAAAGTTCAAACAAATTGAAAATTGTCACTGCTAATTCAGAATTTCTACTGTGAGGACAATAGCTTTCTAGCTTCTGCCAACCTTTATTTGAGACATTTTTGGTTTGAAATACTACAAGAATTGGTGCTCTAGTTAGAAAATCTGTGACAGGAAAAAGAAAATTTCTGTGACAGAAATCGCTCATTTCCTCGGGACACATATTTCTACTTGCCACTTAACCTTTGAACAGATTGTTTTTGGAAGAGACAGAGACTAGTCACCCTATCTTATCCCGCACAACAATAATTACTATTCTGAACTAAAAAACAACTCACCCATCTTGATTTCAGCTCCGGGTTCGAATACACCAAGAATATGCTGCTCTGTCCACATCTGTGGCTTTGAACAAGTCCCCTGCAATAACCTTTTCAGCAGCTGTAGGGAGTTCAAGCATTGCCCTTGGTATGGAGACAGAGTACAAAACTGCTTCTAGCTCTTTCTCCAAGTGCAGTGCAGGCATTTACATGAAGAGTCTCAATTCTGATGCTTCAATAATTCTGTAGGTCTTTTCATTTTGAAGTAACATGACATTAATAAAAAGAAATTCAATAATAAGTTCAGATTACAGTTCCGATACTTATAAGTTACAACTAAAGCATTTCATGGGAGAACCTCTACAACTATAATGATAGTTATGCTCAGTTAACTAAAATTTTAACAAATATAACAAGTTTTGTGGAGGCCAAAGTGCAGATTTGAATTACAGTCATTATGTCACCATGCTAAAGGAAAAGTATGACACTAATATCCTATCGTTGTGAAATTTTTTAGGGCAAACAAAGGTGACTTGCTAACAGCATCATGTGTTCTTTATCTCAATAAACAAAAGAAGAATGCAGCAGTGGTAGAGTTCACTCAAAAGCTGTCAACAAAGAGAAACACCTTGACAGTTGGAGGATCATATGCTGTTGATCATCAAACAGTAGTGAAAGCTAGACTTGACGATCACGGAGAGTTTAAGACTGTTCTACAGTACAATGTTAGACCCAAGTCATGCCTGGCTATCTCTGGTGAATTCAACACCAAGGCACCTGACAAGATTCCTAAAATTGGGTTGGCACTTTCTCTTGTTCTTTAAATGATTTCTCAATTTTCATATGCCACTGGAGCAATTTCTTTGTCCCCAACTGATAATTTGTCGGTTGGGCAATATGACCAATAGATCTGTATGATTTTGTCAAGTTAAGAAAGTTGCTGATTCAACAGCTCTACTACTAGTGTTTAAAGCAATCTGCATATTATTTTAACGACAATTGTAAACTCTTATATAAAGAGGAAGTCACTTACAATCAAATCTAAACTACTTTTGCATCGCCAGTGGCTTGGAACTTATTGTACCCCTCATGTGAGCCTTGGCGCCATCACACAAGTACTTTAGAGCATCCAGTTTTTCTTTTTTGTCTGATTATCTAGTTCAAGCCCAGAATTGAACGGCAGGAGAAGCTCTGGGAAACACAAAAATCTTCTCATCCAGTTAGGCTACATGGAAGCCAAGGGGCTAAAACAGTGCTTCTGCTTCAGATCAATACACCAGCTCAAGAAAACTGATGTTTATTGCTCAGACAGCACTTCCATTTCAGTACAAAGTTCCAGCCATCACATTCAGCAATTTTCATGCATTAGAAACAACTCAAACAATCGATTGTGGTCGACTCACTCTCCAGATTTGAACCTGGTGCACCATTTGATCAGTAGTTCTTCAACACTGGCATCCATTCGGGTCCCAATTCCTCCCCAGACCAACATGTGGGCATAGTCTCCAAAAGTCGAACCAGTTACTTCATGCACAGCCTTGAATCCGATTCTTGAATAGAACCTGACAAGCTGAGAAGTAAATAAGCAACCAGTTCAGATTTAACATCAAATCAAGTAATCCAGTCCAGTGCATTTCTTATATCAATTCTACAACTTATTTCTGACAATGCTATTTAACCTTAATGCAACTCATCAAATATCTTCACCCCATACACCAACAAAATAGCTAGCAGAAAGTACACTTATCATCCACTTCAAAGCAAGCTTTATCACTAAGAGAACAATCTCATCCACAAAATAAAGGATACTTGGAAATTTAAGCAAATGAGAGGCTTCACCATTGATGTACAGAATATTAAAATTAAAGGCTGAAAAAAGTGCTATAGCATCCAATAACAGCATAAAACCAGAAGAAACATGATTAGGAAACCAAAGAAAGAACCTTGTGGTGGAAAATGTCAGAGTCATTGATCGCAAGCAACTCAGCTGTTCTGCAACCACAGTCGTAGCCGTATCGAATGGCAACAGCTCCAATGAACAAGCCAATGCCAAAGATTGACTTCTCCATCCCCAGTGTCTCTCTCTGTAATCTGATTGACTCCAAGTGAAGGATTTTCCCACTAAGCCAGAACCTTATCAGTCCCTCAGCCTTGCCAAGCTCCTTCTGTGTCTCCAAGCTCTTGGCAGTGATTCTGAAAAAGGGTCCTAGAGTTTGGAGCTGAAGGTCAAGGTTTTGGGCTCTTGATGAGGCCAATATCTCAGACATGGTTGGCATTGTGGCTCCAGAGCTAGCCTCTGTGTTTTTCTTGATTAGGGTAGTGGGAAATTTTACTGAAGAAGCAATCTGGGTTCTACTGCTTGGGATTCTTGGATTTAGTATGGCGAATTTGGAATCTGAAATCATTGATTTTGATGCTAGCTCCATTTCCCTTTTGTATTCTTTTTCTGTATGGGGTTTTCTTTAAAAATGTTTTTTGAAGGGGGTTGTGGCAACAGAAAACTCCATGAACTGATTCAGAAACATTAAAAACGCCAGTTATGGTTATGTATGTAGAGATAAGTTACACGTGGCAACACCACCATCCTGCAATTGAAAAAGCGACCGTTTTGGTACGGGTTTGGGCTTTGGAAAGCTCTAAGAAAATCTCCAAGATTGTTCATAAGGAACTTTATTGTTATTTATCAGGGTCCAAATTCGAACCCAAAATGCATCTTTACAAATTTTATTACACACAACTTGTTGGATATTTACCAAATAGATGAAAAACCTGGATATGTACAGATTTGTACAAGAAAATAACAAATAAAATACAATTCTAGAAGTTCTGATTGCTCTTAACAAAGAACGCATCAATAGGTATGTGTTTGCCTTCTTTTGGAGACGGCTTCTGCTTTTTGTGCTTTCTTTGGCTCGCAATGTGATCCTTGGGGACATTTCTGACGGAGTTTCAAGCCAAATCAATCAGACAAAACAAACTACCTCAAGAGGACAAAAAGAAAGGATATGAAGAGAGGCACGTTGGAAACTCAATGAAAATATAGTATACCTTTTCTTCAGAACACAAGTTTTGAAGTCAGTCCCAGATTCCTCTTTCTGAAGCTTCTCAGCAAGATGAAAATCAAAGTGCTCTTGCCTTTCCTCAACAAAGCTTGGTGGCATTTCTATCCCGCAGATCGAACACTTGTAGTCATTCACCCACAAAAGGAACTTTTTCTGACTGACTGAAGAACTTGCCACATCCCCAAGGGTTTTAGTTACACTATTCACTCTGTCTAGGCTACTGCCCTCAAACTGGTCAGGAAAAGAATAACCTGGTCCCAACAATGGTCGCACTACATCCTGTACATTGTCCTCATTCTGATTGTCATTGGCATTCATCTGGGCATATGAAAAATAGCATGAAAATCCAGTGAGTTATGCAACTTCTAGAAACTACAAATGCTTTTTCAATATTTAAGGAGCTGAGTGATGACTTTTTCAGTGTCAAGAAGAATAACCATCAGCATGCCTTTCACCACACATACCTTTTCTGCATTTGCATTGCTAGTCGATTCATAAATTTCTTCCTTTTCTTCAAAATTGCCCGAAGTAGACTTGCTGTCATCTAAATTTGATAAATGATTTTCGTCAAGAGGATCTCGATAATCACAAGATGTTTGATGTCCATCTTTAGATAAGCAAGTTTCTTCAACATGCATCATGCAGTGATCAGTAGGATCCAAGTCCAAGGAGCTTTGATCGCCCATATTTTTCCTTAAAGCATCTCCTGATAGCATATAGTCGGTGAGAGTTTTTTGTGTGGGATCAGAAGGAGCACCGACCTTTTCTTCATCAAAGTGGGACAACCGTAGGCCTGATAATTGATGAAAATAAAGCTCTGTTAACTCTAAGACATATGGGGAGCAAGATTGAGCTTTTATTTAAAATTCCCTTTCTGACATTTATACGACATATATATTATTATATGTTTGGTAAGGTCTCTTGCCAGAAAATTTGACATGTTATGTTGTCAGAGAGAATTACAACTACTGATCATGTAAAATCATGTTTAAATGATTGGTCTTGATTGACAGTCTGACATTGAGTTGTCAAACTATGGATCAGATTTACATCTCACTCATTATACTGGATATGGTTCGTTGAGACCTGAGATGCCATGGATGAGAGTGAATGAGTTGCACCTTATCCGTCCTTAAGGTCCTTAAGTTGGGTCCTCATTAGATCAACTAAGTATACGATATAACATATGCAATTCATATTTGTATAATGCTTGTATATAATGTACACACTCAACCTATCAGCCTTAAGGAAACAGGAAGTTCAGCCTTAAGCAACTTTGAAGCATGCTTCATAATATCCTCAGTTGAGCATATATTTTTTTGCGAAGTCACAGCTCTGGTGCGAACCTGTAGATTGTAAGGCATTTTAAAATTTACAGAACGAAATACTGATGGCATCTAAAACCGAAAAAAGGAGTCACAAAAACTAAGATAGTCATATAGCTACGGAGGAATGCTTTCAAGTACCTCAAAAGATGCAGTCTTTAGTTTAAGAGTCAATGTTCGCCCACGAAGACCCTCCTTTTGCAAGTCAGTAGATAGCATCTCTGCAATATCCGCTGCAAGCATAAAATATACATGAGGCACTAGATGAACAGGACTTTCAATTAATTTAACGTAAAATTTAAGATAAAATGTTATCCATATAAGCTTCAAAGTCCCTAAATAATGAAAATCTACATTTAGAAGTAACAGTTCGGTACATGCATCCAGACATATTATAGGACTCAGGCTGGGTAGACTCAACCCGAGACTTAATACTTATGCTAATTTCAAAACCGCAGATTTGAAGATATACTCTGGGGAAATGATGATAGCTTGGGATTAAATCACCTGATGACACATTCCTTGTGGAGGATAAAAATGTAGGCCTTGGATTCTTTAAGCACAAACTTTCATATAATCAATTTATTTTGATTTTCAAAATATGGGGTTCATACTTCCAACTGATCAAGTGTTCAATTGTTAATTACGTCTATGGACAACCTCCAATTATATAAGGAAACAAACCCTAATTAATATAAAATAGGACTGCATACCCAATTTACAAAAAAGAAATGCTTCATCCCCTGTAGCCGAAAATGTTCTCTCATTACTTATGCTTCTTCTTGATCTAACTTGAGGAGTATCTGTTCCCCCGATAGCAAGTCCCACAGAGAGGAAAAAATCTGAAATACATGATAGGACAAGTGGATTTAAAAGAAGCAGGTGGTGTATCTAATCACATGATCTGCCTGTAAAAGAGTTTATTTATAATGATGAAGGAAGCAAAAAACAGCATAGGGGAATGACAAGAGTGCTAACCTGCTGAAGAATTAGAAAATAGTGCACAAATATAGCTGCTCTTTTGCAGAATCTCCTCACATGTACTAATTCCAAGTGCATCCCTCAAGATATGTTCAGTGACTTTACCAATGCCCCCAATCTGTATAAGAGTTTACCATTCTTTATCTTCATCAGCATGTACCGTAATAATGACTTCATCACCACATATAAGAATATTATTTTGTAAATCACAGTTGCACCAGCAAAGACACCAGTGGTACAATCTATGCTGCAACAACTGTATAAATGTTGGACAAACCTTTCGGACAGGAAGTGAGGATATAAATGTCATGACCGCCATCCGGTCATTTGGTAAAATAAACTGTCCATTTGGTTTATTTATATCTGAGCAAACCTGAGGAATAAGATAAGAAGATGCGAGTCAACCTTATGTGTATACACAGACACACAAATGTGAGATGTTCTCAAGAAAACCATCCAAATCAAATTGTAGTGTTATTATCTAATCCTAAACATAAAAAGTTCTAAGGGTAATGTCAATGCTAAATACAATATAGGTTGAGGCAATTAATTGTTATATGCCCTTACTAAATTGCCAATTGCCAGTAGGATCTTTTTCTTTGCAAACCTAAGTTACCATTAGATACTGCCAAAACAAGAAGAAAGTTCACCTTTTTTTTTCAAGCATGCATACATACATTGGCATGTATACTAGGAATTTTTATTTATTTAGATATCTTATCGTCAAGTAGACAGCATAAGATAGCATCCACATTTATTTTATCAGTAAATGAATAAAAGCAGTATGCCGTATTGAGAACACTTAAACTCCTATCCAGGTAACATATTTATTCACAGAATCTGTAGGAACACCTTAGCAAGTAGACGGTTTGGTGCCACTCCAGCACTGCATGTAAGACCACCAGTCTCATCATGAACACCAGCTCTTAGTTCTCTGGCAATCTTTGAGAATGAAAAGGTTAGAAAACAAGAAGTTTAACAAAAAGGACAATGTCAATGCTAAACAAAGGCATAAGAAATGTGATATTCATATGTTGAGCCAACTAATATTATATACACTTACTTCTTCGCCAGTAGTGCCCCGTTCTTTGCAAACCTCAGTCACATCAAGGTATGCTTCATCTAAACTAGCAGCCACGAAGTTAGGATCATACTTCTGGAACACTAACATAAATGATAAGTCACAACTAAAGATTAGCACCTAGCATAAAGAATATACAGTAAAAATATACCCTTTGAAAACACCACCTAACCTTTTCTAGTTAAATCACTGTAATAAGTATACTTCTTGAAATCTGTGGGAACAAAAATTAACTCAGGACATAATTTCCGAGCAATGAAACCAGGCATCGCAGCACGAACCCCAAATCTCCGTGCCTACAAAGTGGCGGGATCAAATTCCCCATATACATTCATAAGACAAATGCAGGCAGGACAAACAATTTTCAAGTATGGAATTCCATTTCAACCCAGGTTAATAACAATTGTAATGTAAAGTATTTGCACCTCATAATTAGCAGTGGAGATCATAGACATGCCACCAACGGCCATGGGCTTCCCTTTCAACGAAGGGTCGCTTAAAGTCTCGACAGCTGCATAGAAAGCATCCATATCCACATGTACCCAAATCCTTGAAAGGTCACGCGTGGCTTCAAGCTCTAAGATTATCTTATCAGCGACCTAGAAGAAGACACAATTGCAATCAAGCCCACAATTTTTTAAATTAAATTTTTTTTTTTAAAACCCAGAAAAGTAGCACAAATTGAAATGGTGGGTACTAAATTTACCGTTTGATAGTGAGCCAAATCTGCTGGTTTGAGCTTCGCACATCGAGCTCGCATGTTTTCTATCTTTTCTCTAATGAAGGCCTCTTTGCGTTCCTCGTTTCTAAAGTACTGCGACCCTTTACTCATTTCATACACTATCCTCTGAACTTTCTCTTTGTCCACGCCTTCCATGCCTTAAATTTCAAAAATTTGCAATAAAACGAAATAAGGCTTACTCAATGAACATTCAGGTATGTAAATTTGATTGAAATTCATAGTTCAATATCATGAACCCTAGGATTTCTTTTTCTGTAAGAGATTCTGATTTGGGTTTTGGGTGATAATACGTACCGGCTTTAGCATTGGTGTAAGCAGTGTTGTAACACTGCCAGGGCCGAGCAGTATCGCCGGAGGATTCGGTGTTCGCCATGGCCAACATTATTTCGCTCCAAAAGCTTGCTCTGCAAGATGAAGAAGACGAGGGAAAGTATGAGAATAGAATAGGGCTAGGTGCCTAGGCCCATATATCTCAATTTAAAATTTAAAACATAAAGCCCAAGAAAAATTAGCCCTCAACTGTTAAAATATTAAAACACAAAATCCAAGAAAAAGACAGCCCAAACTGTTTATTAGTGTCTCCAGGCCGAGGTCTATTTTTATTGTGCTACTCTTAAACCTTAGAATTTTAAATGAAAAACACAATAAAAATTCTTAGAAATTAGCACTCTTAAAATTAAGTAAATGTATTTTTTTTTAAATTAAGAAGTTCAACATTAGGAATCGTGAATGCACACCGACGGTCAATATTAGGAATCGTTAATGCAATTTTTCCTACTTTTCATAATTGTTACACATGAAATTGCACAATGTTCTTTTCATAGTTTCCTTGAACTGTCACAGGAGTAAGAAGTTCAATAGAATGTCTCAAAGAGGCTAAGGCAGTGAGGGAACCAAGTGCCACTGAGCAAAGTGGCATGCCAACTTCATCTTATCCCTAAGAAGAAATTTTTTTATGGATATATCACTACTTTTTCACATTATCTTACTTGTTAATATGCAGTTTTATTATAATTCCTTATCATAATATATTAGATAGTCTTATTATAGATAATGTGTTGATATCATTGTCGTTAATAAAATGTATTGACACATTAGATATCTTGCAAAACAACATTCTTACTTCTTAAAAGGGTCATGCTAGGGAGACCAACTTTAGATACCAACTTGTGTACCAACTCTCTAATAGAGGTGGAGCCCACCCATACACTGGGTCCCAGCCTGTATAAGAGAGTTGGTACACAAGTTGGTATCTAAAGTTGGTCTCCCTAGCATTTTCCTTCTTAAAATTACTTCAAGACGTGACCGAACATTTTCACTCCATTGTGCTAGAGTCACACTTAAAATAATGATGATAGCCCATGATTCTAGCCTCTTGGTTGTTGTTGCTTTGGATGTACAACAGATCCATTATTTGCTTTCCCATCATGGATAAACATGAATGCAATGATGACTCAAGGGAGTAATGGAATGACACAGAAGTTCAATGAACCACTTTTCCTCCATTTGTGAAAATCGTGCATATATTTTGAGCCTTTCTATCTTTAAAAAGAGAGTGTGTCACTACTCACCAAGCCAAATTATTAATTGTAATCTCCCACATTTGAACCCTAAACCTAAATACATCTAGATACCCTCCTTCTCCAATAGATCTCAATTCAAATCAATGTGGGGTAGGTGGAAGCACAAGCACTTCAATTATGTGTATGCTGATGTACGTAGATGGTGCTTTTATGTTGATATACAAGGTATATTTTGAATCAACCAATTAGGTTCTGTCAAGTGTAGCCAACTAGCTGCATAGTGCTAAAGCTTCCAACGATATGTCAATGTCTGAAATGGCTTTACGAATTGGGAAGAAGGTAAATGGCCCCTCCACCTACCATCAAATCAAACCCTAATTCCAGATAAGTAGAGGGAATCATCCTATACCAACCTGCCATGTTGAAACATTGGATTGAAGAGCAAAAACTTATGTTGGTGAGGATTGAGATTTTCACTTAAAATGCAGATAAAAAGAAGACCAAATTGGCCAATCTTTTTTTTACAATGAGATATTCATACCGATTATAATTTATAAGGAGGAAAAATTGAACTCACATGAGAAAAGACGGACATATTAATTTGATCAAGTAATCTAACTCATATATGCAATTCCGTAGATTTTATTTTTCTAGCACCCTTATCTATTGCTCGAACTATCTACATTGCTCTTTTGAATAAAAAATTTAAGTTGAAGTGTGGGCTTGTAGGACCAATCAATTACTTAACTCATGCCAAAGAGAAATGGTTGCATGAAGGGGACATGAGCACATTTGACATCTTGGTTATAAAAACATGAAAAAAAGCAAGTCAATTCTTTATAGCAGAAAAAGAGATTGGGTGCATGTGAGGAATATGGGCATTTTTTTAATTGGACGGCGCAATAAACTCTGGTGAATGAAATTTGAACTGGGCCAGATGACGGTGACATATGGACACAGTAAGATGTTATTTTGTTTGCATCAATTGGTTAATTCTAGTGTAATTTTTCTTTTAGCAAGATTGAGTATGAAATGAGATGTTAATTGGATTGATCCAGGTTTTCGATATGCTCCCAAATAATTATGAGTTCAAGTCCTTATGAGGTCTGTGTGTGTGATGATGGATCGATAAATTTTTTTATTTTGTTTATTTAGATAATTGTTATAAAGTTTACGAAAAAAAAAAAGTTAAATCATAATACTTTACTGTTTCTTTTAAATGCGATTTATTAATCTAAATTTATGAATCACAGTTTAGGATTAAAATCTCATTACTGAAGATTTGTAACTTGCTTTCTAAGAAAAAAATAAACATATAATTAAATTAAAGAGTAATTAAAATAAAGCTGGAGAAAGAAGAGAAAAAAAAACCCTCCAATTTCAGCCCACCACAAGGCGCGGAATTAAGTCTAGATTCACAGGAATCATCGACAAATTATTCAAGGCGATAAGGCGTTTCTCCCTTGCCAAAACGACGTCGCTGTCACCGGCATCGTTGGAATCTACTACAGTGGTATTTAAAAAGAAAGCTAACGGTCACATTTTTATTAATAACGAAGGAGCCATCCCCGTTACCTGCCGACAACCCTGAACTCCCTCACCGCCACACACAACTTTCCATTTTCCCACGTCTCCCTCCAAATATCCCAAAATTATTTGTAAATATTCAGTATATATATTTCTGAATTTCTTCCAAACCAATTTCCCTTTTCGTTTAATTTGAAAATTTGGGAGAGTGGATTTTATGATTTTACGAGATATGCAAGCCAACCCACTGCAATGGAAGGCCTCGCCGGGACTCGGTGTCGGGCTTGAAACGACGTCTTCGTCGCCGTTACCGTCGTTTTCGCAGCTGTCGTTGGGGAACTTGTCCGGTGGCACTTCTGTAAATAGCTTGAAAACCAGGGGTTTGTTTCTAGTGAAGGCTATGGAGGGCTCCAGGACGGCGAGCTTGAATGGGCACGCTGGGAATGCAGGTACTTAGCTGTGTTCTGAATTGCCCATCACCCATTTGTAATTTTGCATGTAGCTTTGGCTCTGGGTTTTTGGAAATTTTTTTTAATTGGGTTTTTTTTTTGAATTTTTGGTAAATAGATAAAAATGCGAGCTTGCTGTCTTCGGTTGGAAATTCAACCAACATTCAGTGGCATGAGTGTTCATTGAACAAAAATGACAGGCAAAAGTTACTTAAACAAAAAGGGTGCGTGATATGGATCACTGGTCTCAGCGGCTCAGGTTGGTGTTTTTTTTTTTTTTTAAATTAATTTATTTATAAATTTTTTAATTCAAAGTTGTATCTATATATAAACTCTTCATGCTAATTTGTGGTGGTTGAAATTTTTTATGTCAGAGATATGTGACATGTTTTATCTTGTTAAACTGTGAATTCTGATATGATTTCATTTGGATCAACGGTCTGATTCATAGCCTGACAACATCCATAACCCATCAGTGATGGGTTATGGATGTTGCATCAGGCTATGTGCCAAGAGAAAATTACTGATTGATTAGTTATATATTTGTTAGGGAAGAGCACTGTGGCTTGTGCTTTGGGTGGGAGTTTGTACCGCAGGGGAAAGCTGTCATACATTCTTGATGGGGACAATGTCAGGCATGGCTTGAACCGTGACCTTAGTTTTAAAGCAGAAGATCGTGCAGAGAACATTCGGAGGATTGGTACGTGTTTGCCTTAGATTAATCACTTTCGGTAATTAATAACGGTGTTCTGCTTCATTATATATATTCATGAAAGCATTGGCTTTGTTTTTGTATTCAGGGGAGGTGGCGAAATTGTTTGCAGATGCTGGAGTTATCTGTATTGCTAGCCTGATTTCTCCTTACAGAAGGGATCGCGATGCCTGTCGTGCAATGCTACCTGCTGGAGATTTTATTGAGGTTGGTACTTCATTGCTTCTCAATTTTTATGACTGCTTGCTTTTCAAGTTTCAATTCTGAGCTTCGTGTAAATATTTAAAATACTGCTGAAAAAAAGAGATTAGCTATAAAGAGAACTTGTATTGTGAAAGGTGTTCATGGACGTTCCACTCCAAGTTTGTGAGGCTAGAGACTCGAAGGGCCTATATAAGCTTGCACGTGCAGGCAAGATCAAAGGTATCTGCAAACTACTATTTTGGTTTTTGGTTACTGAATTTACTTTGTATTTTGACTTTCAACAGCCTGTTTAATGGTACTTTTGCTCCTAAAATCTTTATAGTTTTTTTTTTTAATACGATCTGATCATGTTTGTTTTAAATTTTGTCTAAATAATCACGTGCAAAATTCTTAATTTTCGATCTTCTGTTGTATGCAAAACCTGTGGATGTGGGTGTGTCTGTGTGGATCTTCTTCCTCAGTTCTTTGACATGCATATTTGTTGAAGTTGGTATATTTTGGCATATCGTATATGGACCCTTAATTGCAACTCTGATAACTAATTAAATCCTGGAAAGTTTTTATGTTGCCAATTTTGGAATGTATATATGCCAATCCCACTCCATATTCAAAAGCGCTGAATATTTTCCTTCAGCATTGCAACCAGGATTTATTGTTGAAATATTGTCTTTTGCTTTGTTAGTTTCTAGTCTGGACGCCTCTGCCTCTCTCTCTCTCTCTCTCTCTCTCTGTGTAGAATGCTGGTTGTTACTTATACTATGTGAATCTGAAATTGCAGGTTTTACTGGGATTGATGATCCATATGAGCCACCATTAAATTGTGAGGTATGTATACTATCTAGAGAAAATCAGAATACATCTTTTAGTTACTGCAGATATCATATATACATAGATGCTTCTCTTGATAAAGAGGAATATACATTGTGTCATGAAGCTAGGGCATAGAAACTTAAAAATAAAGCAGTTAATCCTGCTAGCTACCAATAAATTTGAACCAATTTACTCTTGCACTAGACAACAACCCTGTAAAAGGCCAGTGCCCTGTATTGGTCTTGTGATGTCACTGTAGGGGTTGGGAGAATTGGTCTGTCTTATTGATCAAGAACATGATGTAGGATTTTTTGAACTGCACCACACACCATTTCATTTACATTTGTTTGATTTACTTATAGGAATATAGTGCAGAATGGAATGAAAGATGATCTGATGTGTACCGGGGTCACATGTAAGAGTAGCTGCAGTTGTGTGTAGTCGTAACTCACCCATTGTTACATATTACTTTTGCCTGTTGTTGCTTGATGTTACTGTTCTATTCAGTGAAAAGTAAAGGTCTCATTGTTTCGTCATCCTTTATCTGCCTTCAGATAGTATTAACACATGAAGGAGAAGTGTGTGCTTCCCCATGTGAGATGGCCGAAGAAGTGATTTCTTACTTGGAAGATAAGGGGTTCCTCGAGGCATAGGAAGTCGGAACCCTTGCCGGAACCATCAAAACTTTGAGCTGTACCACAAATGCAGTGCAGATAGCTTTTGGTGCCCGAAGTGGATACTATGCATGCTTTACCAGATAAGAGACAACAGATGCAAAAGTCACCTGCTCTGATAACAAGCTGTGATTTTGCCTTGTCCAACAGGAGAGAACTGAGGCAATATTCACCTACTGAAAAGCATTAGTTAATTGATTGATTAATTTATGCCACATATTTCTATTTCGTCTTCATTCTTCTTCTTCTAGCAAGTAGCTCTGTACTTATTTGATGTTGTTTTGAACTGTGCTCTCATTGTAAATAGAGAAGTGGAGAATTGGTAGGTCAGATTCTTTCATGGCTTCTCTTTGTGCTTGCATTTGCTAATTATTCTATGCCCAAATTTGGGGTCTGCAAACCAACAAGCTGGAAAGAGACTTACATATATAATGATATAGAATCAATAAAATAACGATATCAGTAAAATTTTGAAAGAAATAATGAAAGTTAAATGAAAAACATGAAAGTTTTGAACGAATCAAGTTTCTACTATATTGATTAAGGGCTGGTTTGGGAGTGATTCTAGATAGGCCAGAATCATTTTTTGGGGAGAAGCACCTCCCATGTGCTAGGTGCTTCTTCATATAATTAGTGATTTTAAGTGATTATGGGGAGAATCACATGGGAGGTGCTTCTCCATAAAATCAATTAAAAATCCAAAAACTCAATAATTAATCAATAAAGGAATTGATCTCTAGCGATATCTAAAAATGATTAGGCAAAACGAGAGGTATTTTAAAATACCTCATTTATTTTTTCTGGTAATACGTGAATTCAATCAGTACTCGAACATTAGACATGCTGACTTTTAGTTATATCACAAGGCCAACAAATTTAGGAATCCGGCAATAAACCTTGTCAAGTTATTATATTTATAGTTTGCACATGATTTTCGCCCAAGAGGACTCTAGCTCAGTTAATATTGGTTGGCTCTTCCTAGATTTGTTGGTAAAACCGTAAAAGTATATTTGATTGGTTAAAGAAAAGCTATAAAAATACTATATATAAGATAAATGTAATTTGAATACTTTACTAATTGACCTAAAAATGCCTAGATAGATACTTACACAATCAATCATGCCTTTAAAATATTGTTAATAAGTTCAATCAAGCAATGATTTAATTACATAATATCATACAAATGTTGCAATGAACTTTGTTTATGGATCTTGGCATCAATTATCTTTCATTGCATAAAAGGAAAAGAATGGATGGGGCATTGGTTGGATTAGCTTAGGCTGTTAGTTTGGTGTGCTCTCAAGTGGTCTTGAGTTCAAACCTCTACAGTACCGCATGTGTAAAATTTTCCCCTTCTTATTTTTGAACCAAAAAAAAAAATTGAAGAAAAAAAAAAAGGATGTTTGGCTTCTTCCTGCCTGTGAATGGTTCAAGATTTTTGGGCATTTGGGATGCAATTCAATTCAATTAGTTAACAAATAAAAACAGAGGTCACGCCAATTTTTTATTTAAATAAATAAAAACAGAGGTATTTTTAAATACCTCATTTTATTCAGAATTGGATGGAGGGTTTGGATTCGAGGTGTGCTAGTTACGAACTGATGACCTATTGGATATGAATATATCACAAATCCACTAGGCCACCAGAGACCAGCGTTGAAAGTTTTTATGTTATTTTATTTATACAATGTCATATACTGTAACATTTCTGCTACTTTTACTTAGATTCGTTCCCAATAGGGCTCGTCAATGGGCCGGGCCGAGCTTAATGGGCTTGGGTTGGGTTGGGCCGGGCTTTAAAGAGGAGAGATAAAATATCGGGTCGGGATGGGCCGGATTTTTTTAGAAAATTCAAAGCCCAAGCCCAATTCATGAGCCGGGCTTGAGAAAGCCCATCAGACCGAGCCAGGCTA
This sequence comes from Prunus persica, assembly GCF_000346465.2. Classification (NCBI taxonomy): domain Eukaryota; kingdom Viridiplantae; phylum Streptophyta; class Magnoliopsida; order Rosales; family Rosaceae; genus Prunus; species Prunus persica. The sequence goes on from NC_034016.1 coordinate 16,110,133, forward strand.
AGCCCAATGGGCCGGGCCTAAACGGGCCCTACTTTATTAAAAAACAAAATCATAAACTTAATCATAAGGACATTTTCGTCTAAATTTGAGATTAAACTCACTTAATTCCAATATTTTCATATCAAACCAAATTCATGAAACACCCTATAAAGTCACACAATTTATAAGATTTTCCACAAAAATAATAAAATCAAGTATTATTTTTGAGATTATTACATAATTAGATCGTAATACATTTGAAGAAATAATTTTAAAAAATAATAAGTATCAAAAAAATATTTTTTTAAAGCATGGTATGAATAAATATGCAAATATTTGGTGATGTGTTCAAGAAAAGCATGATTATATTTGGTGTTACGATTATGTTTCGTGAAATGATTAGATTTGGTGATGTGATATGTTGTTCATCTTATTTGTTTATATATGTATAATTGTTGAATTAATAATTAACACAAATTAATGTGCTAATCATCCAATTATAAACTAGGAATGAGTAAAGAAAAGTAAATGAAACGAAACAAATTATATATGTGATTTAAGTGATATAATCATAAATCTAAACTCTTATTTATATATAATTATATATGTATGCGGGCCTAACGGACCGGATTTTTATGGACGGGCCAAGTCGGGCTTTCTTGGGCTTAATCGGGCCGAGCCGGGTCGGGCTATAGACACCCAAACCCAAGCCTAGCTAGACCCAAGGCTGGTCGGACCATCTCAAAGCCCATAACGGGTTGAGTCGGGCTTTTTTTCAATGGGCCAGGTGGCCCCCATTGGCCCATGGGCCAACGGGCCAAATGATGAGGCCTAGTTCCCAATCAAATCCAGAAAAGGGTAAAACTCCAATAAATTAGAAAAAAAAATAGAGGTATTTTAGAATACCTCATTTATTGTAACCTTTCTGGTAGTTTGATATTAATTCGATACCAGTCGAACCCAAGACCTATTGAGCTTTGAATGTAATTTAAAGCCAACAAGTTACAAGGGGTACTGGTGATAGAACCTTTTAAATTAATATATTAAGTCTTTAGAACGTCTCATTCATGACATCAATAAAAGCATTTGACGAGTCTTTTGAAATTGCTCTTATGTGGTCTAGTCGTTTTGGGGGCATAACATGACAGGACTCGGTTCACCTATTAAGTAGAAGCCCGCACTATCAAGAAAAAAGAGGGGGAGAAAATTGGAAAACTCTCTACTCACCCTTCGCCTAGCCTCCCCAAGCTTTAGATGTAACACAAAATCAACAAGGTACAAGGAGTACTGGTGGTAGAACCCATGAAGTTAATGTAACATTTTGGATTCAAGAATAATAATTATACAATAAATCACTTAAAATTTCTGTATTGTTAATTGTCCAATCAGGAAATTATTTAAGTACATGATAATATATAAATATTGTCTTAAGTTATTTCTGGATCTCACTCATTAATCGTATTTCTTTCATTGTGTAAAGGAAAATAATGAATATTCATTTTTAAAAGATTATTTTCATAAATGTGAGATCTTGAGCTCACAACCTTGTGAATTTTGACCATATATAATTTTTTTTTTTTAAAACATGAATTTTCACCAAATATTTTTCTTGTTAGAAAAAGGACTCTTACTGCAAAAGCTAACCAAAGAATATAATCTAATAGATTTTTCTTGAACTATTTATTTCTGGATTCTTGCCAAAAGAGGGGCTATTTTAAATATTAAAAAAAAGTGAAATAAAAACAGAGGTATTTTAGAATACCTCATAATTTTTTGTAACCTCTCTCTTCTTCTCTCTCTCTGCCAGTCTCGAACCAGGGACCTGATGGGTTTTTGACTTGGACCACAAATCCAACAGGCTACTTGAGACCAGCGGTTGATCTTCGTTAATATTCATTTTTATCCGCTCAATCAATGAGGGCAATCTGGTACGGGCAAATCGGCTGTTGGGTATTTACTATTCGTTTTAGAGCTTGTATTTTCTTTTGATAATTAATTAAAAACACATTAAAAAAGTGACTGTGCATGATGGAGATAAATTGGGAAAGCAACCAGCTTTGCTTGTTAACTAATCTATTGGATTTGTAATCCCTTTTTCTAAAAGGAAATTTGCATGCAAAAGACCTAGTAGTGTAGTGGTTTGGAATAATTACTCCTCTAGGAAAGATTCTGGGTTCGAGTCATAGCATCTGTATAGTATGTTTGAGTTTAATATTAAAAAAAGGAACCTTGCATTAATATTTAATTAATGATTATTTGAGTTATAATTTTTGTTAACTATATGTAATATTCGTTTATTGAAGTAATATATATTTATATTCACAAAGCTATTTTTGTTAGAAAATACAAGTATATAAATCACCTAAGTATTCAATAATTACATGTTTAGGCTAAATATTTCTAATTGAGTCATGTCTAATTTGTTTTAAAGAAAATTTTAACTTAAATTATAAGTTGTTTATTACAAAATCTAGAGATAAAAATCTAGAAGGGCCCGACTAAGGCCACTCCAGGCCTTAGAGTGGCTCCGCCACTGTGTTGAAGTATCATATTTTGATGGAGAGCTTCTTTCTTTCCTTTTTTTGGGTGGACATATAAAAAGTTGTTTCATAAACCTTCCATCATAATTTGGGTAACATGTAGATCATATACGTACATCAAATCTTCTTTTATTGACTAAATCCAATCTTATTTATTTTTGTGTACTAGGAGATCCATATAAAGATGGTCGTCAAATCTCATCATAACTTACCCAAATAAAGATAGTTTAGAAACGGGAAGAAAATCCTATACTTACTCAAAACGATGGATGGTTTATTTTTCAATCTTTTAGCAGGAATCCTGTTCTGACTATATAATCTTGCCATGTACGTATAAATACATACAATGCATCATCTGCTTTAAGCTCATGTCAATGCTTGGGTATAGCAATCAACGCACAATGAAGTTTTGGGGCAAAAGTAATCTGCTTGTGCTGTTTTGCACTGTTCTTTTTGCAGGTTTGCTTTTCATTGCTATCATCCTTTTATGAAAAACAACAAAATTGAGTTTTAGCATTATGATTGTTGTAAGACGTAGAGCAATAAGGTGAAACTACTTTGTTTCTTTAAAATTTGTGTCAATAGTGAGTGACAATCATCTTGTCAATCAATTTTAGAGGTGTCAAATAAGTATGGTCGACATGATCACAATACATATCCAATATGATAAAAAGGAAAAAACATGTTATGATCTGGCAAGCTATGTCATGCCACACCAAGGCACGCATACAAATCGTGTTGCCCTAAGTAAGGCATCGATACCTATAATGACCGTGTTGGGCCATCATATGTGGTGACTCAAGACACGGTATAACGACCGTATTGATAATATTACCATGTGTTTCAGTTTTATTTCTCAATTCCTCAAACAAAATAATCCAATTATAGTTAAAAACTTATTATCAAAGCATATGCATGTTGTAGAACACAAACTAAACATTTGCCTTGCAGGGTTTCAAGTAAATGCCTTGTCCTATGATTACACCGCCAGTATTGAGGTAATAAGCTTTCCTGCAATTAATTATAATCGTATAATTTGCAAATTGTTAAACTTAGTTATGTTTTTACAGAGAAAACTCCATTAAATCTAAAATTGCTTTAATCTTTTTCCCTTTGTTTTTTTTTTCCAGTGTTTGGCAAAACCTCACAAACCACAATATAATGGAGGGATCATTGTAAACCCTGAACTAAATCATGGCTTGAACGGATGGTCTAGTTTTGGCAATGCAAAAATACAACACAGAGAATCTGAAGGCAACAGATTCATTGTGGCTCATGGCAGACAACAATCATATGACAGTATTTCTCAGAAGACCTACCTGCAAAGCAACAAGTTCTATACATTCTCTGGTACATAATTTCATCACTTTTCTTCCCCATTCTAATTAATCAGTAATTGATTAATAATTGTAACTGTGTATTTTGTTTGTGTTGATGCAGCTTGGATACAAGTGAGCAGTGGTAGTGTTCCAGTAACAGCTATTTTCAAGACTAGTAGTGGATTCATACACGCTGGTGCAATTGTGGCTGAATCCAATTGCTGGTCTATGCTCAAGGGTGGCCTAACTGTTGATGCCTCGGGCCCCGCCGAGCTCTATTTCGAGGTATTTGTTTTTAATTATTGCATGAACAGTCATAAAACTATTTGGACCACATTTACTCGTATTTCTTTTGTTAATCATACATTAGACTTGCGATCAACCGGGCTAATCCAGTTTGAATCACCCGAATGAGGAACATGGCCTTATATTTCTTTTTCTCTTTTGTTGTTACAACACATGCATCACTTTCAAATAAAGTGATTTCCCCCTAAATAATCAATACGAAACGGATACTTAGTATGTTCAATCTTTTATAATTAACAATTGTTAAACTCTTAATTCAGAGCAAGAACACATCTGTTGAGATCTGGGTTGATAGCATCTCGTTGCAACCATTCACTGAAAAGCAATGGAAGTCTCATCAACATCAAAGCATCACAAAGGTGAGTTTGATCAGGCCATATAATTTATCCAAAACTAATTTGGCTAAAGTTAAAAAAAGCTAACCATACACTTTTTTTTGCAGACTCGAAAGAGCAATGTGAAGATTCAAGCAGTTGATGAACAAGGCAAACCACTAGCCAACGCAACAATCATCATCCAACAAAAGGCCCCAGGCTTCCCTTTTGGTGTTGCCATCAACAAGAACATCCTCACCAACACAGCCTACCAACACTGGTTCACTTCAAGGCCCTTCACCGTCACGACATTCGAAGATGAAATGAAATGGTACAGCACAGAGTCATCTCAGGGCCATGAAGACTACTCTGCCGCTGATGCCCTGCTTCAGTTTGCAAAGCAGCACAACATTGGAGTCAGAGGACACAACGTGTTCTGGGACGACCCCCGCTACCAACCCGGTTGGCTTAAGTCACTCTCCGGCCAACAGCTCTCTGATGCAGCCTCCAAGAGGCTGAATTCTGTCATGGGGAGATACAAGGGGCAAGTTATAGCTTGGGATGTTTGCAATGAAAACTTGCACTTTAACTTCTTTGAGAGTAAGATTGGTGCATCTGCTTCAGCCATGTTCTATAATTGGGCTCTTAAAGCTGATGGAGCAACCACATTGTTCATGAATGAGTATAACACCATTGAGGAGAGTGGAGATAGAGATTCGATCCCAGCTAAGTACCTTCAAAAGCTGAGAGACATTCAAGCCTTTCCGGGTAACAATAATGCGAAGATGGCGATTGGACTCGAGTCACATTTCACCACTCCAAACATTCCCTACATAAGATCTTCTATTGATACTCTTGCTGCTGCAAAAGTGCCTATTTGGATTACAGAATTGGACGTGACAAGCGGCCCCAATCAGGTAAGATAATGCGCCTCTCCACCTATTGCCAATTATTGGTTTTGTGTCGGATACCTTAAATTTTTGATATGGTCACGTCACACGTGAAGGGGCATGTTTGATTATGATAAAAATCCCACTTCTTATAATTTGCTAATATTTTTTGGGTTATATGGGCAGGCATCATACTTGGAGCAAATTCTAAGGGAGGTCCATGCACACCCTCAGATTCAAGGCATTGTTATTTGGTCTGCTTGGAACCCTCAGGGATGTTACAGAATGTGTTTGACAGACAACAACTTCAAAAACCTGCCTACTGGTGATGTTGTTGACAAGCTCATACATGAATTTGGTTTGACTTCCGGCCTGGCTTCTGGCATGACGGACCCTAATGGTTTTTTCGAGGCCTCCCTTTTCCAGGGCGACTACGAAGTGAAAATCACTAACCCTTCTGTGGCAAACTCCTCCTCAGTTCAGGGTTTGAATGTGGGACCAACTACAGAGTCCCAGCAACAATTGCTGCTCCAAGTTTCTGCTTGAGTTTTTGTTCACTTAGGTGTTTTGTTCTCGTTTTGATGGAAGACCAATTTTAAATGTAGGAAGATTGGGTGGTGTATTCAATTAAGATTTTAATAAATTGTAATTACAAGATTATAATGTACTGGATTACAAGATTTTAATAGATTGAAATTACAGGATTTTACCTATGATTTTAATAGATTGTAATTTCACTTAGGACTCTTTTGTATTCTCCAAAATAGATTTGCTCAGTGCAGATTGGATTCGGGTTAGCCACTGCCAGTTTTTGTCAAGACTTGGACCAAAATTTGTGGGGGAAAAAAACACACTTTTTTGTAGCTGCTTGTGGCATAATCTCATATTTGGTTTGCTTGTAGTTTTTTGGGCAACTGATACTTTCAGACTCCTCCTTTACACTTCACCTTTATCTCTTCTCACCACCACCCTAATCTTCTCATCCTCTACCCACTTCACTTGAAATTCCACACCAACTCTCACTGCAATCTTTAGAATATGTTCAACAAGTTTCTCATTCATAACTTGGGGATCTGACTCCATGCCCCCCCAAGGAATTAGTTTTCTGGGCTAGGTGATTTGACGTTCCAGTCTGAAGATGTATGTGTTTATTTTTTTATGCCTAGTCTGGTGTAGTTTTTTCAGTTAGTTATCTGCTCTGGTGTGTTGGTGGTTCTTTTTAGATTGGTTCTTGCTGGGGACAATGCGTGGCGTGGGTTATTATGGTATTTCATGAATGAAGTATTCACAGTTCAAAATAATAATAAAAAATTGGTCCCCAAACGGTGTCTATTCATCTTCTCCCAAAGGAAAAATAGAAAGAACTTAAGAATTAGGAGGGTAAGATTTGTTATGAGATTTGGTATTTATATTACTCACTTAAAAGTCTTATACAATACATCATTTAATGGAATATTTTAAAATCGATAAGTTTTTGAATACCATAGTATACTTTTATTGGCTACTTAAAACTCATAATTGAATACCAATGTACTTTTATTGATGACTTAAAAATTCTAATTAAATATCACTGAACTTTTAAGCTTCAAAACAATCTATTAAAATCCCAATTGAATATACTCTAAAAAGTTTTGCTTGAGAGTGGCTTTAGACTTTTGTTATGAATAACTCTTTACACGTTATATTGAGATTAACTGGGGATGTAATCTGTGCTTATTGTTGCCATATGAAATAATGTCTCCAAGTCCAAATGGCCTTCCAATAGTATGCTCAATTCTTTTGTGGCATCTTTTTTTTTTTTCTTGATACATAGGGAGGAGAATTCAAACTCGAGTGCAGAGTGGCGAGCACTTTACACTAACCAACTTGGCTAAGCCCATGTCTGCGACATCTTTTTTATTAAGCTGCAAAATATCAACTAAACTTTTGATAAAAATAAAAATAAATTAAACATTAGAAGACAACAACCCTTGCCTTTTGCCATAGCAAATGGGTGGAAATGCTCTTACACATGGAACGGAATTCTTCATGTGCGAAATACTTTAAAATAAGGATTTAGGCTGAAAACAAACAAACCAAACTGTGGTGATTTTACAAATTGATATTCAAAAAAAAAAAAAGTATAATGGGTGTGAAGATATATGAATTGGGTGTAAACATAATTCACTTTGTTTTTTTTTTTTTGTTATAATTTTTTATGCAAGTGATAAATTACTATAAAAAATTTATTATTTAATGTGGTGGCAAGCCCACAATAAAAGTAAAACAGATCAAAGCAAAGAAAAACCAAGATGATCTGGATCTAATTCAAAATTAGGTGCAATGGGGCAAGCTCATTGCCCTAGCCACCTAATCTAACCCACACTTCCTAGATTAATATGCTATAAATTAGTTTCACTTAACTTTGTTGATATTGACACTCTAAAATAATCATATAAAATCCTTAAATAAATAATAATAATAATAATAAACGAAGGAGTACATGATATTTTTTGCATAATTTTGCAATTGGCACTAATTGTATTTTAAGCTGCAAAATATTAAGTAAACTAAAAATCCAAATAAATAAACATATTAGACAAAAACAGAGGTTATTTTAGAATACCTCATATTGTTTCATATTTTTCTTCTTCATTTTCCTCTTCATGTTTGTGCCAATCGAACCCAGGACCCGTTGGAGACTGTGTGGATCACAAAACCACGGGGCCGGGAAGATCGGCTGTCTATTTCCTTTAAGTTAACGTATTTAACTCTTGCATCTAAACTAAATTCATTATGCGCGAAATAATATAAAATAGGGGTCAGGCTGAAAACTAAATGGAGCAAAAGGGCTCTCTGGCTCCTGTTTCTGTTTATTTATGGACATTGACCAATAAAATTTAAAGTCTAAATCCACATCATAGGCCCGAATTTACTCACTGGTAATTTTACAAATAGATTTAATGGTATTAAAAAAAAAGATAGTGGGTGTTGAGAGAGAGACATGAATTGGGTGTAAACATTCACCTTTCTTCATTTTTATAGAAACGATCATCTATCTTAAATTAATCTAATTTAAAGTGGGGGATTCGAATTTGGATGTAAGGAGGCGAGAATTAGCTTACTGTCTTGATCAACTGACTTAACTAACCAACGTCTATTGCCTTCCTTGATTAATATGCTTTAAAATAGTTTCATTTAAGGGAGATTTTGACACTACAAACTACTCATATGCACTCCCTTAAAAAAAATAATAATAATAAAGGAAGAATAGCAGAATGCTTATTTATGAGTGTTAATAACAATTTCTTTATTTAAAAATACCAGAACGATCCAATTTCCATAAATATATAGGTTTGGATCCTTCATAATTATCTCGAGATTCAGATGAGTATTTCATAGGATAACTTACGGAATCACTTCATACGCAGTCCAGAAGTCATTGGCAGTTATATTAGGAATTTAGGACAGTCCAAATTCAACTACAATAAAATTGGTTTAATTATAAATACAAATTTTAGTCCAATGAATATGCGATAGAACAATGCATAAAAATAGCTTTTTTTTTTCAATGGATCATTTATTCTGGGTATCCGTTTCATATCCTTTATTTACTGCCAATCTAGCCATGCATGTAGATTGCCTTTTAAATCTCTCTCTAAAAAGAAAATTCAATGCCTATATATAATCTCCTTTCTCTACCAACTCTCTCTCTCTCTCTCTCTCTCTCTCTCTGGGTTCATAGCAAACAACACACAATGAAGATTTTGAGACAAAGCAATCTGCTTCTGGTGTTATGTACTTTTCTTTTTGCAGGTTTGTTCCTGTGTTTTTTTTTTTTTTTTGGTTTTGTTTTTGGTTGCACTCGAAATAAGCATGTAATATGCATGCTTAATGTGAAAAGCTTGTGAGAGATTTGACTGGTTGGGCCCACTGGTTGACTAATGACTGGTTTACATGTTTGTATTATTTTCTTTTGATTTTCTTCGCCTTCCAAAATGGTGTGCAGGGTTTGAAGTGAGGGCATTAACCTACGATTACTCAGCCAGTATTGAGGCAAGCTACACTGCATTTCTTTCCTTTGTTATGTTTAAAGAGATGGAAAAAATTGTTTCCATATTTTTCCTTTTTTTTGTTCTTCAGTGTTTGGCAACTCCTCTCAAACCTCAATACGACGGAGGCATAATTGTAAATCCAGAACTAAACCATAGCTTAGAAGGATGGTCTTCTTTCGGTGAAGCAAAAATGCAACACAGAGAATCATCAGAAGGCAACAAGTTTGTTGTGGCTCATAGCCGAAATCAATCGCATGACAGTATTTCTCAGAAGATTATCTTGGAGAGTGACAAGCTCTATACATTTTCCGGTACATAATTCATTTCCGTTTTCCTGAAATTAATTTATATTTATAACAACTAGTTAGATGATTATTGCCTAATGCAACTATAATTTGTGTTTGATGCAGCTTGGATACAGGTGAGTAATGGTAGTGCTCCAGTAACAGCTATTTTCAAGACTAGTAGCGAATTCATACATGCTGGTGCAGTTGTTGCGGAACCCAAATGCTGGTCCTTGCTCAAGGGTGGCCTCACTGTCAATGCCTCGGGTCCTGCTGAGTTATATTTTGAGGTAATATTAACATCAACAAAAGTTGAGTGTAATGTCTCTTGTCAGACTGTATGAACTTACGTTGTGCAGAACTATAAAACAAGGTTCATAGGTATGTGAAATATATATATTTCCTAATTTACGTGAAACTTTGCAGAGCAATGACACATCTGTTGAGATTTGGGTTGATAGCATCTCATTACAACCATTCACCGAAGAGGAATGGAAGTCTCATCAAGACCAAAGCATTGCAAAGGTGAGTCTGATCATTGAAGGTTTGTCGATGATGATATATATAGTTTTGATAGGGTTTCTTCTTAAGGAGACAAACTACATATTTGTTTGCAGATTCGTATGGGAAATGTGAGAATTCAAGCAGTTGATGCACAAGGAAACCCTCTAAAAAATGCAACAATCTCCATCCAACAAAAGGCTTCGAGTTTCCCTTTTGGGTGTGCTATCAACAAGAACATCCTCACCAACAATGCGTACCAAAATTGGTTCACATCAAGGTTCAGAGTAACAACATTTGAAGATGAAATGAAATGGTACAGCAATGAGCCTTCTCCGGGCCGTGAAGACTACTCAGCAGCTGATGCCATGCTTCAGTTTGCAAGAAGTCACGGCATTGCAGTTCGAGGCCACAACGTGTTCTGGGACGATCCCCATTTCCAACCCGGTTGGGTCAACTCACTCACGAAACGGCAACTTTTCTCAGCCACTTTCAAAAGGCTAAATTCTATCATGCACAGATACAAGGGTCAAGTTATAGGGTGGGATGTTGTCAATGAAAACTTACATTGGAATTTCTTCGAAAGCAAGCTGGGTTCAAAGGCCTCAGCCCTTATGTATAATTGGGCTGTTAAAGCTGATGGAGCAAACACCTTGTTCATGAATGAATTTAATACCATTGAGGAGAGCAGAGATGGAGCATCCACGCCAGCTAGGTATCTCCAAAAGCTGAGAGAGATACAAACCTTTCCCGGTAACAGAAATGCACGGATGGCGATTGGGCTCGAGTCTCATTTCGTCACTCCTAACCTTCCTTACATAAGATCGTCCATTGACATCCTTGCTGCTACAAGATTGCCTATTTGGATTACGGAATTGGACGTGCAAAGCGGTCCCAATCAGGTAAAAGTTGATCTAGGGTTTAGACTAGATAGGCTTTTACCACTATCTTCAAAGTTGAAGCTCTTAGGCAAGAAGTTCTAAGTACAGTTACTACTTATTTATGACTACTTTTCTGTTTATATGGGCAGGCGTGGTACTTGGAGCAGGTTCTAAGGGAGGTACATGCTCACCCTCAGATTCAAGGAATTGTGATTTGGGCTGCTTGGAATCCTCAGGGATGTTATAGAATGTGTTTGACAGATAACAATTTCCGCAACTTGGCCACTGGTAATGTTGTTGACAAGCTACTTTATGAATGGGGTTTGAAGGCCTCTACTTCTTCTGGCGCAACAGACTCTAATGGTTCCTTTAAGGCCAATCTATCCCATGGAGATTACGAATTGGAAATTAGTCACCCCTCCGCGACGAACTCCTCCCTGGTTTTTAAGTTCAATGTGTCATCAACTACTGCATCCCTGCAACCATTGCGGCTCCAACTTTCTGCTTGAATTTTTTTTTTTCTCTTTGCCTACTTTGTTTCCATTTTAATTTTTGAAAGAAATTCCCAGTGTTTATGTTTGGCCTATGAATAGTCTTCCAGGAGACCTATATTTTTATGGAATATAACATAAAGAAATAAAATCAAAATCGTTTCACCAATTGATAATTAACATGCACTAAATTTTTCCTTTGCCAAATTTTTTTGTTGTTGACAAAATGGGTATAGTTGTTCCATGTTCTCATATTGTTTTTTATTTGATTTTTTTATATAAAATAATATGTGTAAAACTTTTAATTTATGGCATCTTTACTAATTCCTAATTGGATTAGGATTAGATTTCAGATTCCTATTAAAGTTGTTTACTAAATCATATGGATTGAGGAGAGTTAGATTTTGTATTCCTATTGAAGTTGTTTACTAAACCATATGGAATTGGGGTAGGAGTAGTATTAATTACTAAAATGTTCTCCTTGTTGGGTTAAGGTAGATATCAAATATGAAAATTTTAAATTTCTGTGAGGATATAATGAGTAAAAAAAACAAATTCATAATAGGTTAGTTCTCCAATTCAGGAAAAAAAAAAAAAGAAAAAAAAGAAGGTTAGTTCTCGAAAACATTAGAATACCACACATCACCCAATAATTGAATTCCTCCAAAATCAGGAATTCAATTCTTAATTTTGTGTGGGCCCAACTTACTTTTTAATTCCTTGTGGAATTTAATTCCTGATTAGTAAATGCAATGTTTATTTCTTATTATTTTCATTAATGAAGAGGTTGGTAATGACAAGTTTGCTATATAGAATGAAGCCCAGCATCGTTCAATTGGTCATGAAAAGTTGCTATATAGAAGGAAGCCCGCCATTCTTCAGTTGGTCATGAAAAGTTGCGATATAGAAGGAAGCGCGCCATCGTTCTTTATCATCATCGTGGTTAAAAAAAGCAATTGAAAGTATCATAATATCTGCTAATTGAGGGATGGTTATGTACTCTTACTATATATATATTTTACAGATACGATATTGCATTAATATAAGCAGCTTTCGTCTCCCTGGATACATTGCACCATATCTCTCAATATTTATCTCTGGCTAGTCTCTGCTTCTGCATCCAGCACTCTCTCTCTCCCTACTGGTTTAGTCTGCCTTCGTGATGAAGAATATAGGGGGAAGGCACAATCTGCTGCTGCTATTAAGCACTTTCTTTTTTGGAGGTATGTTATGTAGAAAATGTGTATTATTAGCTGTTAAAACTTTTAGGGATGAGGTTTTTTGCCACGGCAGGTTTTCGTCACGAATTACGCCATTTAATCATGAAATTGAAACCCTTTAGAGAACATCAAATTTCTGTAATGGTGGAACCAATAAGCAACTAATTTGAATTTGTTGCTCAACGCATTAATTCCAGTTATCAGCTCGTGACTAGTAAAATTGTCATGGTTGACTCCTGTAGCTATCTGCAACGATAAAGTTAGTTTCGTTTGAATTACATTTAAGAGTCACAATCAAACCAAAGTCCATTTAGTGAAGATTCAATAAAACCTGCCTCAATCCAAGTCAGGGCCTTCAAATTCTGTATATAACGGCTGACGACGTGTGGTCACAAAAGAACCATTTGCTAGCTTGAGTAAGATCATTAACAAAATAAATGTCTTGCAGGGTTTGAAGTATTAAATGCTGTACCCTATGATTACACGGCCAGTGCTGAGGCAAGTTTATTTAGTTTTACTTCAATTAATTTTTATCCTGCATTGTTCGTCACTTTAATTACTTTGGTTAAATTATTTGCTCAGAAATATCTATTAAAATTTGTCCATCTGTATGTCTTTTTTCAGTGTTTGGCAAATCCTCACAAACCCCAGTATGGTGGAGGGGTCATTGTAAACCCGGAACTAAATGAGGGTTTGAAAGGATGGTCTTCTTTTGGCGATGCCAAAATACAACACAGAGAATCAAAAGGCAACAAATTCATTGTGGCTCTTGGCAGAAACCAACAACATGCCAGTGTTTCTCAGAAGGTTTCCTTGCAAAGTGGCAAGCTCTACACATTTTCTGGTACATGCACACGTAATTAGAACTTTCTCTCACCGGTTAATTTTGTAATCGGTGATTGGTAATTACTTAATGCAAGAGTAATATTCCTAAATATATGTGGTTTGTGTTGATGCAGCTTGGATACAAGCAAGTAAGGGTGGTGTTCCAGTGACAGCAATGTTCAAGACAGGTAGTGGAACATATATGCGCGCTGGTTCAATTGTTGCAGAATCCAACTGCTGGTCCATGCTCAAGGGTGGCTTCCCTGCCAGTGCCTCAGGCCCAGCTGAGCTCTATTTTGAGGTACTTGTTACCAATTATCACATGAATCGGGCAACAGAAGTATTTGTATACCTCTTTAAATCTTACTTCTTTTGTCAAAACATTCGTAGCATTAGACTTGTGATCGAATGTTCTAAAGCCTGTTTGAATTACAGGAATGAAGAACTGACCCATTCATATCATTCTTTGTTACAAGTATATGCTCAATCTTCTATAACAGCTCTTACAATAATATAACCTTTAATATTTCAGAGCAAGGACACATCTGTTGAGATCTGGGTTGATAGCATCTCATTGCAACCGTTCACCGAAGAGGAGTGGAAATCTCATCAAGATCAAAGCATCGCCAAGGTTAGTTTGGGGACATTATACTTAGTAAATTAATGAATTTTCATCCTGTAGAAATAAAACATGTATCAATCTCAAGCATCAGAATCTGTTACGTTTTTTCGAACACACCCAATGTACTAAAAAAATGTACCCTAGAAGGAATCAAATTGTTATGCTTGGATTTAATAAGGTTTCGTTACAGACACGTAGTTTTTTTGCAGATTCGTAAGAGCAATGTGAAAATCCAAGCAGTGGATAAACAAGGAAAACCGCTGGCAAATGCAAAAATCTCCATCCAACAGAAGTCTCCAACTTTTCCTTTTGGTTGTTCCCTCACCAAGTACGTCCTCAAAAACACTGCCTACCAAAACTGGTTCTTATCGAGGTTCACTGTCGCAACTTTTGGAGATGAAATGAAATGGTACAGCACAGAGAATACTCAGGGGCATGAAGACTACTCCATGGCTGATGCCATGCTTCAGTTTACCAAACAACACAACATTGCAGTCCGAGGCCACAACGTCTTCTGGGACGATCCATTCTACCAACTAGGTTGGGTCAAATCACTCTCTCCACAACAACTTGCTTCGGCTACTCAAAAGAGGCTAAATTCTGTCATGAACAAGTACAAAGGGCAACTAATCGGGTGGGATGTCGTTAACGAAAACTTACACTTTAATTTCTTTGAAAGTAAAATGGGTGCAAATGCTTCAGCCCTCTTCTATAACTGGGCTATTAGAGCTGATGCAGCAACCACTTTGTTTTTGAATGAGTACAATACCATTGAGGAGAGCGCAGATGAAGCGACCACACCGGCTAAGTACCTTCGAAAGCTCAAAGAGATGCGAACATTTCCAGGAAATGAGAGAGGACGATTTGCCATTGGGCTTGAGTCTCATTTTACAACTCCTAACATTCCTTACATAAGATCTTCTATTGATACTCTTGCAGCTGCCGGAGTGCCAATTTGGATTACAGAATTGGACGTGGCAAACGGTCCGAAACAGGTAAGAAATAAAGGAGATCACATTGTGTGCTTGAAAACATTTTCTAGATAAATATACTGGCCTCTGAGGTATATGATATGTCCCAAGTTCGAATTCTCCTTCTCTTTTGATTAAAAAAAAATGTAACGCTATAGTATTTGACTGAATACTTTAAATCTCGTGCATTATTTTATCAGGATCCTAGCTTGCCACTAACAAGCTCAACTTTCTGTTTACATGGGCAGACATTATACTTGGAGCAGATTCTGAGGGAGACATACGCTCACCCTCACATTCAAGGAATTGTTCTGTGGGCTGGACCGACCGAAAAGGGATGTTACAGAATGTGTTTGACAGACAACATTAATTTCAAAAACCTGCCTAATGGTGATGTTGTGGACAAATTAATACATGAATGGGGTTTGAAGGGCTTGGTTTCTGGCACAACAGACGCTAAAGGTTTCTTTGAGGCCTCCCTTTCCCATGGAGATTACGAAGTGAGCATCACTCACCCAACTTCAAAATCCTCCTCCTTGGTTCAGAGATTGAATGTCAAACCAACTGCTTCGTCCCAGAAGCCATTGTTTCTCAAATTCTCTTCTTGAGATTTTGATTTCTCTTGGGCTTTTTTGTTGTCCTGTTTTCATGGAACATTTATTTTAGAATTACCCAGAACATACCAAAATTTCTATATTTTAAAGAAAACTCTCGGTATATATGCTATTTTTCGTAGAACCTGTACATATGTAATTATATACCCTTTTGGCATTGAATAAATTTAATAATGATCTTCGAAATTCAGGGCTATACAGTAATTAAACTCAAGTTTTACTAGGAAAACGTGTGACAATTGGTTTTCTTTTGTTTTTATTTTTTTTAATAATTAAAAAAGATAATGGGTAGTTGTGTTCCATAAAAATAGGATTCATTATCTGATTTTTCTTTTAATTTTAATTTTTTAAATATGAAAAAGTGTGAATTTACCATATTATCCTCCCGTGCTTATGCATTTGCCATATACTTTTTTTTTAATTTAAAAAAATTAAAATTTATTTTAGAATTAAAAAAGATAATGGGTAGTTGTGTTCCATAAAAATATGATCCATTATCTGATTTTTCTTTTAATTAAAATTTTTTATATATGAAAAAGTGTGAATTTACCATATTATCATCATTTAATTAATAATTTCAATTCTCAATGTTTGCATTAACAAAGGGCATTTTTTGGTATTTTGAATGTTTCACCATGCTTTGCGTTTTGCTTTATATATACTAGCCTCTTCGCACGCGCTTCCGCGCCTTTGAGATGCATTTTTTTTAATTTAAATTTATTTAAGAATTCAAAAAGATAATGGGTAGTTGTGTTCCATAAAAATAGGATCCATTATCTGATTTTTTTTTTAATTTTAATTTTTTTAAATATGAAAAAGTGTGAATTTACCATATTATCCTCATTTAATTAATAATTTTAATTTTTAGAATTTGTATTAACCAAATGGTATTTTTTGGTATTTTGAATGTTTCACCATTCTCTGCCTTTTGCTTTATATATATAGATACTAGCCTCTCAGCACGCGCTTCCGCACTTGCTAGAGGCTTTTTTTTTAATAAAAAATTAAAATTTATTTTAGAATTAAAAAAGATAATAGGTAATTGTGTTCCATAAAAATAGGATTCATTATCTGATTTTTCTTTTAATTTTAAAATTTTTTAATATGAAAAATTGTGAATTTACCATATTATCCTCATTTAAGTAATAATTTTATTTCTTAATGTTTGGATTAACTAAGGACATTTTCTGGTATTTTGAATGTTTCACCATTCTTTACCTTTTGCTTTATATATATAGACTAGCCTCTCCGCATGCGCTTATGCGCCTGTGAGAGGTTTTTTTTATATAAAAAATTAAATTTATTTTAGAATAAAAAAAGATAATAGGTAGTTGTGTTCCATAAAAATAGGGTCTATTATCTGATTTTTTTTTTATAAAAAAAATTTAATATAAAAAAGGGTGAATTCACCATATTATCTTTATTTAATTAATAATTTCAATTTTCAATGTTTGCATTAATCAAGGGCATTTTTTGGTATTTTGAATGTTTCACCATTATCTGCCTTTTACTTTATATATATAGATATATATATATTTATTAATTAATAATTTCAATTCTTAATGTTTGTATTAACCAATGACATTTTCTGGTATTTTGAATGTTTTACCATTCTCTGCCTTTTGCTTTTATATATATAAATAGATATATCCCTATAGTAGAGATAAATGAAGGTCTAGGAAAAGTAGTTTAAAATTTTAATAATGATCTTGGAAATTCAGGGCAATACAGTAATTAAACTCAAGTTTTACTCCCCAGTGAGGAGAACTTGTTTACTTTTTGTATTTTGATTAACTTACTTTCCGGAAACCTTAATTAATTATTATTAATTTTCCAAATCCATAAAGGAATAGAACAAAATAAAGTAAATAGAAGACGTGCACGTTACGTTGAGTTTGATTAGGAAATGTTAAAGTCCTAGTTATGATTGGTATTCTTCCAATTGAATATTTATATATATGTTCGTATCATCGGGGAGAAAGTAGAATTAACATAGAAAAAAACAAAAGCAGAGTTGTTTATTCGATTGGAGAGAGAGAGAGAGAGAGAGAGAGAGAGAATGGCAAGAATGTTCTGGCGAAAAAGAGTGAGAATGGCAAGAATATCCTCGCCAAGTGGAGATTCGGATGAAGAAGTACCTTTGAGGGCCAGGCTCCAGAGATCTGGTGCTCGAAGGCCTTTTTCATGGTTACGTGAAGATTCAGATGAACAAGTTAACATGACGCCAAGGCATAAGAGAACTCGTGTCAGACGTTTTTATGAGGAAGAAACGGAAGAGGAAGAAGAGGAAAGTGATGAATATGGAGGAGAAGAGGTTGGAGAGGGAAGTGTTGAATATGGAGGAGAAGAGGTTGGAGAAGAGGAAAGAGATGAATATGGAGGAGAAGAGGTTGGAGAAGAGGAAAGATATGAATATGGAGGAGAAGAGGTTGGAGAAGAGGAAAGTAATGACTATGGAGAAGAGGTTGGCAGAGAAAGGGAAGAAGACAGAGATTTCCTTAATAATATCGAAGGGGCATGGGAAGAGGAAGAGCCAAATAATGAAGCACAAGTACATGAACAGCAGCAGGATGGGTCTCAATCTCATGTTTCCATAACCCTAACCGACCCAGAATTGTTTGATTGCCCTATTTGCTGTGAGCCCTTGACCATCCCTGTCTACCAATGCGACCAAAACGGGCACATAGCTTGCTCCTCCTGCCGTACAAAGATTAACAACAAATGTCCCTCTTGTTCCGGGTTCATTGGATTCAGTCGTTGCCGCGCAATGGAGAAGGCTCTTGAATCAATCAAAACATCATGCCAAAATATCAAGTATGGATGCAAACAATCTTTCCCTTTCCATAAAAAAGGTGAACATATAAACGCATGTGTTTATTCACCTTGCTTTTGCCCCCATTGCAACTTTGTCTCTCCAGATATTGAGTTATACAACCACTTCAGAAGCAGCCATGCGACTTTCGCAACGCAATTCAAGTACAACTGTTTTTTTTCTGTTTCGTTAAATGCCGAAGCAAGCTTTCTTGTTCTTCAAGAAAAGAATGATGATACATTATTTATCCTCAAGAAAAATTATGTTGAAGATGTGGGAAATTCAGTGAAAGTTACTTGTATACAACCCGGCTTCAGGGAGGGCTTCTTATATCAGCTTCGTGCGAGAGCCAAGAAAATGTCTCTCAAATTGGAGGCCCTCACAGAGAGCACTCCAAGCCGGCAGGCAATTGATAATCCTAAAACAGGGTTTCTTTTAATTCCATGTGATTTTATCAGTCCTGGTGGCCAGCTCAAGATGGAAATCCGCATAGAGAGTTTTGAGATGTATTAATTCGGCTATATTACATATGTTCTAGCTAGAACTGAACTCAAAATTTGTTTACAAAACTTTTTAGTATATATATATCCTGCATTTTGGAGTTAATTAACGAATCAATGATCTGAATATTTATGGTTTTCATCTTCTTAACTAATAATTTACCCCTAAACAAAATTAAAGATAAAGGTTTTGTTGCCCTTCATCATCTTCTTAACTAATTTACTCCTTAATATAAATCTTTACTGAATCCTGGCTTAATTATTTCAAATTATTCTTTAAGAAATATTAGTAAATACGAGGGAAAACAATTTACAAGTTCGATTGATAGTCTGAAGCTACTTGGCTTAATCAAGATTGTAAACACAAGTTCATCGTATACACATATCCTATTTCCTATTTACACAACCACTTTACTAAATAAATACATATAAAATTGTCATTAGCACTCTAAAATAGTCATCGTGCACTTTTCCTCTTTTATTTTCTTCGTTGTTGGGAGAAGGTGTATATGTGACTTCACAAGTGCTTCATGAAGCTCAGCTTTGGAGATATAGCTAGTGTCATGCAGAGGCTAAGCGTGTGACGGCATTGCCCATTAAATTTGAATTTGATGTTTGGCATTTAGATTTGAAATCTCCCTTGAACTGTCCATTTACCAAAATATTGATTCTTGTCTTCCCAAAACAAGTCTTATTACACATTACGATTATGATTGAAAAGGGAATGGCAAGAGTCTCTATATTATGAGTGATATCCTTCCAAATGAGGCCTATGTATTATTCATTGTTTATTAGTATCAACTCCATCGAGAGAAAATATTTTAGAAAGAAAAAAAGGTTGGAGAGAGTGAGGGAAATGGCAAATTCCTCGGCCAATGGGGATTCTGATGAACTAGTTAACATCAGGCCAAGGCATTAGACCTTGTCAAACTAACAATTCTAGACACTTCTTGCACAGTGATCAAGTTTATTTCTCACCATGGATCAAGAGATGGCTACTTCTCTCATTTTATTTCTTCCCTCGATATAGTTTTCCAGATTTTAATTTGATACCTTGAAGCTCTCATTAAGCAACTTTGGATATATGTATAGCTATTAGCTGTAGTGTCATGCGCAGAGGTTCGGAGATTGAATGTGACACCAACTATATCCCAGAAAGAAACCATTGTTTCTCCAGCTTTCTTCTTCTTGAAATAGGGGGATTTAATTTTAGAAATATTAATCGTAATCATGAGATAATATCATATTATCTTCTCTTTTGTTTTTAAATACTAAATCATTATCTATCTATCTATCTCGAGAATTCCGATTATAATAAATTGAATAATGCTCTTTGAAATGGAGGGCAATATAATAATTATATGACAAGTTTAATTGAAAAAGAATTCACATATTCTAGGACTTTCGGTATCAACAAGTCTTTGATTATTATTGTCATTCCCCTAAAATAAATCATGCACTTTATCTTCTTCCAATGGAGGCCTATATATATAACGCTATTATCAGCTTCTTCGAGAGAAAGTAATAAATCATGCATATATATAACGCTAAAATAAATCATGCATTTTATCATTTCTGATGGACAGCTCAAGATGGATATCTGCATATGGCCTAAACTTTCCAGTATTCTACGAAATTAGCCATGTTTCTTAACATAAGTTGCAGGATATGCACGGGACAGGATTGTTTGGTACCGGATACAAGGCATAGCCTTGTAGACCAAGTTGAAACTTTGAGACTGATCTACAAGAATCTCCAACCCCTCACACACACATTCACCACTTTAGCGGCTGCATACTGCAAATTTGGAAAACATTGAATTTCATAACATTGCTTGGAATTAAGAGAATCAACATATACAAGTTTCTTTCTATAAATATTTTTTATATATACGTTAATTAGATGTTCATAATGAAGGATGCGTATTTACTAGCTTGATGTCCTGCAAAAATGGCATTGACATGCCCTAGCCAAAATGTGACATGAGCCATTAAATTTGAATCTGATGGTTTGCATTTGAAATCTCCCTTGGAGAAAGGGATTTAAATATTGTCTAGGACTTTTCGTATTCTTGAAAATAGTTTATATATTCCAGGACGTTTCGTTTATCGAAATCTTGATTCTTGGCTTCCCAAAAAAACAGAAAAAAAAGGATCTTGCACATGAGGCCTAGTGTATGATTGAAAAAGGAATGCCAAGAGTCTCTGTGTTATGAATCATGATTGATATTCTTCCAATTGAGGCTTGTATATAACCCTATATAGCTTTGCATTATTCTTGTTTAGTATCAACTCAATTGAGAGAAAATTTCCATCTGAAAACGACAAAACAAGAGAGAGGAATGGCAAGGTCCCCGTCCAGTGATGATGATTATGACATGGCCCGTTGCTTTAGGATCCGGCCTGCATTGTTAGGTGGAGATTCATATGAACAAGTTAACACCAGGCCCATGCATAAGAGAGCTCGACTGAATCCTCGACCTCAGGCATCCATCTTAATGGATGAGGAAGAGGTGGAACAAGAAGAGGAAAGTGGTCAATCTGAAGAAGAAGAAGAAGAAGTTGGTGGAGAAAGTGAAGAAGAAGTTGGCGGAGAAAGTGAAGAAGAAAGAGACGACAATGATCATATCAAAGAAGAAGAGCAGGATGGGTCTCACTCTCATGTGGTCATAACCCTAACCGACCCAGAAGTATTTGATTGCCCTATTTGCTTTGAACCCTTGACAATCCCTGTCTACCAATGTGACCAAAATGGGCACATAGCTTGCTCCTCCTGCTGCACAAAAATCAACAACAAATGTCCCTCCTGTTCTGGGTCTGTTGGATTCAATCGTTGCCGTGCCATCGAGAAAGCTCTTGAATCTATCACAATATCGTGCCAAAACATTCATTATGGGTGCAAAGCATCTGTGGCTTTCCATAAAAAAGGTGAACATCAAAAGGCATGTGTGTATTCACCTTGCTCTTGCCCCCATTTATCTTGCAACTTTGTCTCTTCAGCTGAGCAGCTATACCAACACTTCAGCAGTAGCCATGTGAATTCTGCAACACAATTCAGGTACTACGACAGTATTGCTGTATCATTAAATGCCAGTGACAAATTTCTTGTTCTTCAAGAGAAAAATAATGGTACATTATTTATCCTCAAGAACCATCGTGTTGAAAATCTAGGAAGTGCAATGACAATTACTTGTGTACAACCTGGCTTCATGGAGGGCTTCTTCTTTGAGCTTTATGCGAAAACTGAGAAAAATTATCTCATATTACAGAGTTTCACAATGAACACTCCAAGCCTGCATCTTATTGATGATAGCCCTCCTAGAACCGGGTTTCTTTTAATTCCTTGTGGGTTTATCAGTCCTGGTGGCCACCTTAAGATGGAACTTTGCATATGGCCGAAAGGTATCCTTCCTATGTAGGGTATGGTGTTTTGGCATGGGACAAGATTGTTCGGTACTCAATT
This sequence comes from Prunus persica, assembly GCF_000346465.2. Classification (NCBI taxonomy): domain Eukaryota; kingdom Viridiplantae; phylum Streptophyta; class Magnoliopsida; order Rosales; family Rosaceae; genus Prunus; species Prunus persica. Next base: position 16,132,698 of record NC_034016.1, read on the forward strand.
TCAATTTTTCGCATCTCGCCTTGTTCTTCTTCTTCTCGTTATTAGTTTCCTGCCAACTTGAAGAACTTAGAATTTTGATTCGGGTTGAAATTTGTAATGAATGATGCGTATTTGTTTACCTAACTTTTTTGTGTATGCATGTATCTTGCATTTTGGAGTTAATTTCCCGAGGGTTTCTTTCCTCCCAATGTAAGCGAAAAAAAGAAGAAGGTTTTGTTGCACCTTCATATTCCAAGACCATTGCCTTAAAGTGTATCCCCCTTGCTTACAGTTCTAATCTTAGAAGCTATGTTTTAAAACATTTCATGAAGAAATTTTGATTTAATCCAAGGTAGTAAGCATCCTTGATGATGTAAATCTTTACTGAATCTTGGCTTAATTATCTCAATTTATTCTTTCAAAATATTAATCAAAAAATATAGGTTGCATAGTGCTAGTATTTGTAGAAATTAAGGGGGGAAAACAATTTCGATTGATTTTGAAGCGAATTGGCTGTATCAAAATGGTTGTAAACATGAGTTCATCAAATACATATTGAACAGTGATACTACATGAATGGGGTTTGAATTCCTTGGCTTCTGGCACAACAGACGCTAATGGTTTCTTCTTGAGAGTTTTATTTCTCATGGGCTACCTTCTTTTCTGGTTTAATTTTTATATAAGCATTATAATAAAATCATTATTTTTCTTTGATTAATAAATCATTTTCTATGTATACACTATTATTTAAAAAAGGTCATCGAGCATGGAATTCCGTTCACACCCTTTTGACATTAAATAAAGCAAAATACTATGTAAGTAGGAGCTCCTACATTCCTGTCAATAACAGTGTGATATGTGTGCATAAGTTTTTCTTTTTGTGTTTTTGATGAATTATTTTTGCATATGTGCGAAACTGTGCAAGGACCGGTTTGGGGAGACCGGAGGCTTGGAAGAAAGTGACGGCTTCGTTGCCACTAGTCCAGTCATCGCGGTCCAAATCGGCTCGACGGAAATGCATCGAAGAGATCCACATTCGCCTATTGGTTTTGCACCGACGCCATCATCATCGTCGAATTATGATCCGTCAAGATCATACTTTTTAAATATTCAAATATATTTAAAGAGTATAGCCACTTGACTATAATTTTTAAATATAATATTTGTATATATTAAAAAAGTATAGCAACATTGCTATACGTTTTAAATTATAATATTCATATATATATATATATATAGTATAGCCGCGCGGTTGCTCTGTTTAAATATAATATTCGAATATATTTAAAGAGTATCACCGTGCGGCTATACTCTTTAAATATCATTTTTTTGGGAATGCGTGACAATTTTGCCAGCTTATTTTAGTGTTTAGGACTAAAATACCACTTTAGCCCATTGGACTATAGTTATTTCTTTAATTATTTTATTTATACAAGCGATATTGGAAAATAAGTATTTAAATTCTTTATAATACCTCCCATTCTAATGATTTCCAGCTATATTAGCCCATTTGGCTAGAGTTATTTCTTCAACTTTTTAAATATATTCGGCTATACTATTTAAATATATTCGAATTCATGTGAGTCAAAATTTCTGAAGTATTAAAAAATCTAAGTGTTACCAGCAGTTTCTAATCACAGAGACTATCTTGGACCTACGTTATCATTTATGGCATACCTTCATCTTCAAACTTATCCCAAACTTCATCCCAATCAGCAGCTCCTTCTTGGATGCCCCGTTGCCAACCTTATATAAAAGCAAAGAAAAGTTTCAAACGGCCAAATTTAATATAACTACAAATATTGCAGCAGTGAAACTATAAAGACCCCCCAAAAAAAAAAAAAAACACTCATGAAACCCTACAGACTTTGAATAAATTCAATCCATCCTGTTACATGTTTTCTTTTTGACAAACAAATCAGAGATTTGCAAGACTACATAAGATTTCCAATCATTTCAGCAGTGAACTGAAATACAACCTTTCGTTCCAAATACCTCTTTTTGAAGTACCAATGGCTAATAAAAGGGTCCTTATTGCCCAAATTTCTAGTAGTGAGGAATCGGTATTAGCACTCCAAAAAAATTATCATGCACTCTTTTTTTATTTTTATCATGATTTCTGAACACGCACAATGAGACACTAGTATACGCCCTTATATTTCAAACCTCGATTAATATTCTCTAAGAATATGCAAACTAATAGTTATAGACATTTCTTGACAAATCAAGTTTCCTCCTTCTATTTCATCCCTCTATAATGTTGTTGAGATTTTAATTCGATCCCTTGAATTCCCACCACCTATAAAGAAGGGGTAGATGTCACAAGTGCTTAATGAAGCTCATTAATTATAAGCAGCTTTGGAGATATAGCTTTCCTAAACGTGTCATGCAGAGGCTAAGCGTGACTGCATTGTCCACTTTGACTTGAGATCATGGGAAGGCACTACTGGACTCAAATCTTAATAGTGGTGCTGTACCAAACTTGGACTTCGATTAAAATGAACCCCGAACGTGCAATTGATCCACTAAGAAAACTATTTGAGAACATGATAGTTCAGTCCACTGTGAGAGAAGTGCCCTGACAATGAGATTTGTTTATTTGAAATCCACCATATGCCTTGCAATGCAAAAGACCCATTTGCAGGTTTTAGATGCATACCCATGAAATCCCAAATGAACTAACTTTACTTTAAAATAAAGGGGCATCTAGATTTTCATCCTTAGATAAGATGCTTTTTATTATTATTATTAAATCAAGTTTTAGGTACATATATTAGTTTGATTGCTTTCATATTCATCTATATATTACGATCAAGAACCGTCTTTATCAACCAGAGCGTATGAAAAAAAAAAAAATCGTACACTATGTATGAATAATATTATGTTTTTATTATTGTCTTACCCTGCCGTGGTGTGACTTAACTTTCTAAGATTTACAATATATTTAAGTATTTTGTTGTCTATTTGAGCAAAATTTTCATGGGAGAATATTCGTAAGAGATTCCTCGTCCTTTGAGCTTCCTTCCCTCTTTTCTTCATCAATCCTAAGTTGCCGAAGTCAATTAAATAGAGAACCGGGTAGCTGAAGCCGTGAGGGATAGAGAGCCTAGAGTGGCGAGAGAGAGAGAGAGAGAGAGAGAGAGAGAGAGAGAGAGAGAGAGAGAGAGAGAGAGAGAGAGAGAGAGAGAGAGGGAATTCAGCTAGGGTTTTTGAGTTGGAGTTTATGATTACCTCATGTGTGCTGTGTAGCCATGTATTTATAGTCTCTTTGCTTGGCTAAGGTTTGAACAATAATCCTTATTTAATTAGGATTATTCTTAGGGAGATATTCTTATCTTAAATTAAGGATAATTCCCTAATTAAATAAGTGGTTGACCTAAAGAATATCTCTTTTTTCACATGTCATCTTCTTATTGGCTGCTGAAATATGTGTTCCCACATTGCTCACAGTGGTGTCACTTTCATGTGGTCTATTGGCAATTTGGTATATATAGTAGAAAATGCTACATATTTCCTCTACTAGTACTCTATTCTGAGTTGTGACTATCGTTGGAAGTTGGAACTAAAGCAAACATTTTCTTATTTAACCGCAGGCATCATGTGATCCCAATGAGACTTTCAAGCTGGCCACAGCCATCTACTTACCATTTGAAGGGTTGCCAGTTGTTCTTAATACTATATATTAACAAACATCACATGCTCACACAAGATCATCTTGAATTCGATCGTATACGAATTCTTCGCCATTCGTCTCTCTTTTAAGCCGACATTTTGTAAGGACAAGCTCTATGATTTGGTATAGTGGGAAATTAGGTATAGTAGGAGCTATAACTTTTTGTTAGATGAGAGAGAGAGAGAGAGAGAAAGAGAGAGGGAGAGAGAGAGAAGAAGAAGAAGAAACAAACAAACAAACATTGAAGAAATGGACATGGCGTCCTTCAATAAGACATATCAAAATTTGGATATATATATCTCCATTCTAGTGCAGCCACCACTAGCTCCAAATCAATGTACTTTAAGCATATCAAAGTTTGTTCCCTTGTTGATTTTCTTGTTAATTTTCTATTCTTGAAACTCACAGGTTCATAGCACTTTAAACTCTCTAGTGAAAACACATCACGGGTCACCATGAAAATCTGCAAATTAAACAGTGATCCAACATTGTTTGCTGGGCTATTGTCTTTATTTGGGTCCAATGTCGAATATAAACTATGTTCATCAACATTCCAAAGGCACAAAAACAAATTTTTTAAAGAAAACGCCAAAAAGAAAAAAGGAACATAGAACATCTTGTCTTCTTTTTTTAACTTGAAAACTGAAATCAAGGGGCCCGTTTGATAATCATTTTAATTTTTATATTTATTTTTAATTTTTTGTTTTATAGTATAGAGGAAAAAGATGGAGAATGTAAGTAAGAATGAAAGTGTACATGAGATTGACAAGGAAGATGAGAGGGGAGGATGGGAGGGAGGAGTTACAAAAGTAAAAATTGAAATCTATTTGAAATTGTTTTCACTTTTGTTACTACCCCCTCCCATCCTCCCCTCTCATTATCACTCTCATTTCCCTCTATACTCTAGTAAAATAAATAAATGAAAACTAAAAACTAAAATTGATTTGATCATCAAATGGCCCTTCAATTTTAGTTTTTAGTTTTCAATTTTTGTGCTAGAGAATAGAGGAAAAAGAGAAAGAATGAAAGTAAGAATAAGAGTGAAGATGGGATTGAGAGTGAACATGAGAGGGGAGGATGGGAGGGAGGAGTATCAAAAGTGAAAACAAAAACTAAAAACTGAAATCTATTTAAATTGTTTTCACTTTCAAGTTTTTGTTTTCACTTTTATTAGTCCTCCCTTCCATCCTCCTCTCTCATCCTCTCTTTCAATCTCATCCTAACTCGCATTCTCACTTCATTTGCTTCTAAACTCTAGCACAAAAAATGAAAACTAAAAACTAAAATTGAAATGTTTATCAAACGGGAATAAATACTTACAATGAACTAGAAGGTAATGACAAAAAATTTATGCTCTATTTTCCTCTCTCTCTTTTTTACTCAATTACCAAAGCACAAAAATAAAAAGAAACAGTGCAAACGAACAAAATTTGAGTTTGAAAATCGTGAAAATCGCCACCAATTATTTCTTATTAACTAATTATGAGAATGTTAATTTTGAATTATCATTATCATAGAAGGGGGAGGTAAGTCACTTGGCACACCATGATAATTTGTATTGGGAGCATAACTTTGGACGCAACGTACCGCATTATTCAATTCTATTGTACATTATAAATAGCACATCCAACAGGGCCAGCGCCACAACCACAAGTCTCTGTAGACTGTAGAGTGGTTCCTTCCTCCTTTGCATTGTGCTTAATTTCTGTGTTTGTTCCAGTTTCCATTAGCTTCACATATGACATTATCATCTATGTTCCAGTTTCCATTTGCTTAATCTCTGTGTTTTACTTCTGGCAAGGCAAGGTTTGTGTTTGGAAGTGATCAAGATGTTAACAGAAGCTTGCACCTTATTGCTGTCATGGATCTTTCTGTATTTTGGTCTCTCTCTCTCTCTCTCTCTCTCTCTCTCTCTCATGTTTGTCTAAAGCATGGTGTGAAAACATATTATTTTCTTTTACACCAATGTTTTCTGTCATTTACATTCTGGCTAATAACCTTTTCAACTGTTACAGGGCATGGCACCAATGCTTCGTCGACAACAAGGCAGGCAAGAATGACCTCCTATGCTCTCAATAATGAATATTTCTTTTGTTTCTATATGTTTGTCACTTAATGATTAAATTAAGAAACGTATTTGGATATGGAGTTTTTAATGACTTGTGTATTGTGAATGCCAGCTTTAACAAGTTTGTGAAACATTGTTGAAAATGCATATAGCCAAAAGCTGACTTCAATTGTACATTTTTCTTTAATTTTGATCAAGCAGTGCTTGGGAGATCCCTTGGAAGCTCTATATGGAGGAGGGATTGTAGTAAATCCAGAATTTAACTATAACATTGAAGGTTGGAAAGCTTTTGGAGAAGGTAAAATAGAAGAACGAATATCGAAGGAAGGAAACAGGTTCATTGTGGCACGTAGTAGAAAGCATCCATCAGACAGTTTATCGCAGAAGGTTCAAGTCGAGGAAGGGAAAATCTATAGCTTTTCTGGTAAGAGTGTGGTACTTGTCTCAGCCAAAATTATGTGTTTTATGTGTGTGTTTGTTACATGATTCTGAAAGAGCAAAATTTTGAAAATGTTCAGCTTCTGTTCAAGTCAGTCAAGGAAGGGAGATTGTAGCTGTTGTCTTTAAGTTTCCGAACGGTGATGGTGTACGTGGTGGTGATGTTGTAGCTGAGGAGGGGTGCTGGACCTTGCTAAGAGGTGGCATAGTAGCAAATTTCACAAGCCCAGTTGAGATTCTTTTTGAGGTAAGGTAAAATATGAGTTTGAATTTGGATCCTCTTGTTGTTTTGGCAAATCCTTTAAGGGTGTAATTTACTGATATAGTCAAGATTAAATGAGTTTCTTGACTGTATATGCCTTTTTTATGCATCTGTAGAGCAAAACCACATCAGTGGAAATATGGTTGGACAATGTCTCATTACAACCTTTCACCAAGGAGGAATGGAGATCCAACCAGGACAAGAGCATCAATGAGGTAAGCCCAAGCAGAATGAATCACATCAATTTAGAAAAACCACTGATTTTTTTCTAGTAGGCAAGCTAATGTTAGAATTGCAGAATTTGTGGATATTATGCTAGACCATTCATTACTTCAAAATTTGTGGATCGAATCCTGATAGGGAGTCTAGAACTATTTGATAGATTCCTAGTTAAAATGTGCTCTATTTTCCTGCAGCCTAACATTTCAGTACTTTTCTGTGCTATACTTGCATACAGGGCTTGGCAATCCGTGTTAGCATGTCATGTTCATATCGTGCCATTTCATGAAATTTTCTAATCGATTTAAACCCTGCAGGTACGTAAGAGTAAGGTGAGGTTACAGGTAACTAAGGCAAGTAAAACTCCTCTGAAAGGCACTAAAGTATCCATCAAGCAAATCAAGTCACACTTCCCATTTGGATGTGGTATGAACCATTATATCCTCACAAACCCTGATTACCAGAATTGGTTTGCATCAAGATTTAAGTGGACCACTTTCACAAACGAGATGAAGTGGTACAGCACTGAGAAAATACAAGGCCTAGAAAACTATACCATTGCAGATAACATGGTAAAATTTGCCCAACAGAATGGGATTTCTATTAGAGGCCACAATGTCTTCTGGGACGATCCAAAGTACCAGCCTGACTGGGTTAAATCCCTTTCCCCCGAGGAACTACGAACAGCAGCAGCAAAGAGAATCAATTCTGTGGTTTGTAGATACAGAGGACAACTAATTGCTTGGGATGTAATGAATGAGAATGTTCATTTCAGATTCTTTGAGGATAACCTTGGTGAGAATGCTTCTGCAGAATCCTACTCAATAGCTCAGCAGCTTGATCCTGACACAGTTATGTTCATGAATGAGTATAATACCATTGAATATAGCGAAGACAAGAATTCAAGTGCAGCCAACTACAAGAAGAAACTTGAAGAGATTTTATCATATCCCGGAAATGCTAATCTGTCAGCCGGAATAGGGTTGCAAGGTCACTTTGGTTCTGGTCAGCCAAATCTTGCTTACATGAGATCTGTTTTAGACATGTTAGGTGCAACAGGATTACCAATATGGCTTACAGAAGTGGATGTGGGAAAAGGCCCAAATCAGGTACAAATCTGCAATATGTAAAGCAATCTGATCACCATAAAAGAAACCAGAAAACAACAGATTCTAGGACACTCTCAAGTGTAGAATTTTATGCTTTATTATTTATTTTATTTATTTATTTATTTTTTTTGCAGGCTCAGTATTTGGAAGAGGTGCTGAGAGAGGGCTATTCTCATCCTGCAGTTAAAGGGATCATCATGTTTGTAGGCCCATTGGCAGCTGGTTTTAATGTTACCACACTTGCAGATAAGGACTTCAAAAATACTCCATCAGGAGATGTTGTGGACAAGCTGATAGATGAATGGAACTCTGGGACCCAAGAAATCACAACAGATGATCAAGGATTTATAGAACTTTCCCTTTTTCATGGAGATTATGAGATCACAGCAGAAAACCACATCACCAATTCTTCAGCTACTGTAAGCCTTAGTGTTACACAAGCTGAACCACATGCAATTGTTCAGGTTCATATTGATACCTGAAAGTGAAACATCACAATGTATAATTACATATATATAATGAGATAAATAAATTTCTATACTATTATGACAAAATCCTGGTGCAACAAGCTGGAGAACAAAAAAAAAAGTCCGGTTACAGAGGGTAAAGCCAGAAAACAAAAATTAAATAACTCTCTCAGTTTAGGCTGAGCATTGCCAGCCTTGTCATCTAATAAAACAGAGAGAAAATTACTAGGCTGCTCATCAATCATTTGAAGCCTCACACCACAACCATTCCTCATTTTGGCGAGGGCATCGGCATTTACTACTTAACCGCCCTCCAGCCATTACTTTTTGTTCAGATCTATGCATTTACTTCTTGAAACTATTAAATCTGAATATGTTATGAATTCATTACCTTCAAACTCAGTTAGAAGGAGAGATGAATGTCTATAAACTTGTTAACAAAAATCCCCCATACTCACAGTTCAATCACTTGGGACAAAAAGAGAATCGAAATTAAATGGCACACGAGGAGGAGAATTTAGATCAAATAGGGAAGCATAAGTTCGGAAATTTATTTACCACATTACACAGTTATAGTGTTCATTATAAATACCACATACAACCAGAAGCCTCTGTTGCACTTTGAAGATAGATTGTTCTGTAGACCATAGAGTTGTTCCTTCCTCCTTCGTGTTGTGCTTAATTTCTGCCTTTGTTCCTGTCTCCATTTGCTTCACACGTGACATTATCATCCTTCTTCCCAGAACTTTGAAATTATTTTATTTGTGGCAAGGAAAAGTTGTTTGTGTTCTGAAGTGATCATCAAGATGTTCACAGAAGCTTGCACCTTATTGCTTTCACGCATTCTTCTGTACTTCGGTCTCTCAATACCTTTATATACACACAAATCAGCCAAAAACCTGCTTGATCAAACATAAGCAATTAATATGCAAGAAAAATGTATTCATTTTGAGATGATCAAACAAAACTTGTAAAGTCCGGTAAGAGATGATCGTCTGTGAAAGATTAAATTTCTTTTTACTTTTAGGTTTATGTGAATTTTAATTTCGAGGATATTTGTGTCTTTTTAAGTGGATTTTCTGTTATATATCTGAAATTTTTAATAAAAACTGACATTTGTGAAAATAATGGTCAAAATTTGGCAATTTTTTTAATAAAAACGCGGGTTCTTATTTTATATAAATAGTTAAGCCGCGCGGCTATACTCGGTTTTTAAAAATAAGTATAGCCGCCCGGGTATACTTATTTGCCCTCCTGTTTTTTTTAATAAATAGTATAGCCGGACGGCTATACTCGGTTTTTAATTTTTTAAATAGTATAGCCGCCCGGCTATACTTATTTCAAGGCCGTTCTGTTTTTAATATAAATAGTATCGCCGTTCGGCTATACTCGGTTTTTTTATAAAAAAAAAATAGTATAGCCGGCCGGCTCTACGGATTTTGACACGTGGGCGCCTAATTGCTAGGGTCCTCTCCTTTTTAAAAAAAAATAGTATATCCGGACGGCCATACTGATTTTGACACGTGTCCCTTTTATATAAATAGTATAGCCGGGCGGCTATACCCGGTTTTTTATTTTTTCCGAAACAAGTATAGCCGAATGGCTATACCCTTTTTGACACGTGGGCTCCAAATCGCAAGTGGGCGCCTAATCCCTTTCCCCGCAAGGAACAACGAAAAGCAGCAGTAAAGAGAATCGATTCAGTGGTTTCTAGATACAGTTTCTTCATTTCAGATACAGAGGACAACTCATTGCTTGGGATGTAGTGAATGAGAATCTTCATTTCAGATTCTTTGAGGACAACCTTGGTGAGAATGCTTGTGCAGCATTCTACTCCACAGCTCAACAGCTCGATCCCTGGCACATTTATGTTCCTGAATGAGTACAAGACAATCGAGTATGCTTTAGACAAGGAAGCAAGTGCAGCCAACTACACGAAGAAACTTCAAGAGATCCTATCATATCCGGGAAATGCTAATATGGCCAGCCAAACCTTGCTTACATGAGATCTACTTTGGACATGTTAGGTGCAACAGGATTTCCAATATGGCTCACAGAAGTGGATGTGCAAAAAGGCCCAAACCAGGTATTCTAATAGAAAATCAGAAACAGAAAATTTAGTTTTCGACAGTTTCAAGTGCCAAAGTTTATGCTAATACACTTGTTTGATCTGTGTGCAAGCCCAGTACTTGGAAGAGATACTAAGGGAGGTTTTTTCTCATCCTGCAGTTGAAGGGATCATCATGTTTGTAGGTCCATAGGCAGCTGGTTTTAATGTTACCACACTTGCAGATAAAAGCTTCAAAAATACTCCAGCAGGAGATGTTGTGGATAAACTGCTTGATGAGTGGAAGTTTGGGACTCAGGAAACCACAACAGATGATGAAGGATTTACAAATATTTCTGTGTTTCATGGAGATTATGAGATAACTGTACAAAACCACATCACCAATTCCTCAGCTACTCTAAACCTTAGGGTCACACAAGATGAACCACAGACAATTGTCCAGGTTAATGTTGATACCTGAAACATCAGTTATCAAGTAAGTTTTTTTTGTAATTTTGTTTTATTTTGTTTAAGAGTTAAAAATTCTCATATTAGTGCATGTCCCATCCATTAGGACATTTGCAAAATAAGGATTATACTATAAACTCTTTCAGTTACTTACTTTTCTCCATTACCATCCCTCTTGTTCCAAAAGTTCAAGATCTTCTTCCTCTCCTTTTTCTGATCCAATTACAAACACTTTGCAATTGCTGTGTAGCCAGTGAGACAGAAATAAGGCGCCGAAGCAGGGGAACTGATCAGAATTGCTGCTATTCGTGCTACCGAAACTGCCATGGAGTATGAATTTGAACCTCCACATACAACTCTGCTACTGGACAGAGATTTGAAGAAAGAATGACACCAAACCAAATCCAACTTGTGGTCTTGCATTTGGAACAAGGACACCTAAATGGATTTGGGGAGGACAAGCTTCGGGAAGGGCCTGCGCATTCGCGCTGTCGAATATCAAAAACATAAATAGAACAAGCAGCCTCGAACTCTTTGGGACAATGCAGCCCAGAGGAAAATAAGGACTCATAAAGCAACACAACGGAAGACCATAGACCTAGCAATAAGATGTGCATATAATCATTAATATGAAGAGGCTTAGGCAGCTTCAACCACTGACTGTACTGATAATGAGGAGGCTTAGGCAGCTTCAACCCTAATCATATTTTAATAACTTTCTTCTTCACTCAAAAGGAGAAAATCGCACACTTTCTCCTAGACCCAATATGTCATTTGAACCTTATAGGCCAAGAGAAAGTAACAAGGTTGCCCATGCCTTGCGCAACATGTTCTTTGTCTATTTTCATTAATTGCTCCATTTGGATATTCTCATTAACCACACATGAAAAAAAAAAAAAAAAGGGTTGCCTACTTGCACACAACAAGAACGGATTCGATTATCTGAACCCATCGTGGGATTCATATCTCATCAAGGTCGTATCTATTGTGTGCTAGTTAGCAACTTGTTAGGAAATGCGGCCTATCCACCGATATAACCTGTGATCGAACCCCTTGTCTATTCGATGTGGGATTCTTGTCCATGACACATAGGTAGGAACTATAATTATGTACATGAAAGGATCCGAGCTATTAATTCAAAGCATAATTAGACGTCAATAATGATGGTTGATGCATATACGTACAAACTACATATTTAGTACACATGCATGTGCAATGTTAAGCTAAATAACATTAAAAAAAACAGAGACAGCAACTCTCAAGCCCTCCTTACAGCTATGAAGCACGAGACTGCAGCCATGATAATGGTGATTGCAACAAAGCTTACATCGTCGAAAATGGCGGCGAAACGCATCTCTTGGAGATCCCAAATCGTTGAAGCACAGAGACTCAGCCCCTCATAAATCATAACCAAAACAGCCATCCCTTTCTGATGATATATATCACCACCACAAACACACAGCACTAGCATTACACAGAATCTGGCTTGGTGGGTTCTCTTCACCTTTTCTCTGAAGTTGAAATAGTAGTGAAAAAAAAAAAGCTATACTGAGCTTCTGAAAGCCAGCCTAGTGTGTGACAAAGTTATAGAGTAAGTGATTTGGAGTTTTGCTCAAAAGAACACAAGTTTCAGCTGCTTCTAGGATGCTTCCTGATGGACCCTATCAAATCACACTTGTCTTCAAGCAAACCAATGCTGTATAATATGCATGCAATGTACATATCAGTGTAAGAAGAACAACCAGAGCAATAAGTGTTGCCATGTTGGTGTATCTTTCGGTGCCAGCCAATTAGGCTATCTGATCTGATCAGACTATAATTGAATTGGGCCCTGAATTGAATATCTTTACACTGTTGACTTTTTGGTTTTTTTGGTCTGAAATTGATTTTTGGTTCAGCTCTTCAAAGGAAGCTTCTCAAATGAAATTTTTTATTTTTTATTTATCAACTTTTGTTTTATCAAGTACTTGCTAAACTATCCACTCCAACACAAAGATGTCAAATAACATCTTGTAGACGTGTTATAATATAAATTGATATTTATTGATATTATTTTTTAAAAGGAAAAAAATAAACTCTTTCATTCATCCATATAATATATATATAAAAGATGTACTACGTAACCGTAGTGTTCCAACTCTTACTGCAAAATACTCAAAAAATTTAATATACAAATTAATACAAGCAAAAACCAGAAAGAAAGAAAGAAAAACCTTCTGATTAGCTCAATTTAATATCGACTGGTCAGTTCTTAAAGGTTGATAAAGCTGGTCTAGCATGCAAGTGAAGCCTGATCTCTGTTTTAAGGTTTTATATGATTATAAAATTAATGTGCTCTATATTCAATAATTACATCATTCTGTTGTAAATGCATGAGTTGGTGGATGACCACCATACCTCTTAATATTCCACCGTTGGATTTTATGTAACCTATGCACTAAGTATTTGTAATTAATGCTTGTAACCTATAGGTATATTGTAAATGATGGTATTCAATCTCCTATCTTGTAAGCCTATAAATAGGTGGTTCTACCAAAGATTTAAGAAAGAATAAACATGGTGAAACTTTGTCTTTAGCATATCACTTCTCTCTACATTTTCTCCCTCTAGTTTTATAACACGTTATCAGCACGACATTGCACTTGGTATGTTTTCTTTCTCTGAATTTTCTTTCTTCTTATATGAGCTAGAGTCATCACATGGTATAGAGTTTCTTTGTACTCACCATCAGACTTCATCATGCTTGTTTAAGAAAAAAATTCTTATTACACATGAATATAATGCCATGTTTTTGTTTTTATTTGTTTGTTTATTTAATTTTAAGTATGATCTTAATTATTATGATGAGTTTGAATTATACAAAAGATCAGGGGCCCGAAGTTCCGTGATCCTCATCATATAACTAGATTAGAATATAGAGTCCTTTTGATTGAATCAGAACTTGAAGTTCTTTGATTCCAAATAATTGAGGGCGTGAAGTTTCGCGAATTTAAAGAGCACATAAGGACATAAAACTCCTCGATTTTGTATTAATCAAAATCAGAATTCCATGAGGCCTACATATGTCAAGAACTTGAACCAGAAGTTTCGAATGCATATACATCGATTTGAGTATGAAGTTCAAAGCACAACTATTAATTCAATTTATTTAGATCTACATATTCGTACCTGAAGTTTCGAATATATATTGATATGAACCTGAAGTTCATAGTTTTTCATGCATCTTAATACTATATATGAACTTGAAGTTCATTACTTATTTGTGCCTATATGAACCTGAATTGGTTGGAAATCCAATTCTTAAACTTGTAGTTTTATCTACATATTGAATCCACATTAATATTGGATTATCTTGGAATTTCATAATCTTTAATTGATTTATTTTATTCCTTGTTTATACCACTTTACTTATTTTATTATATTTTATTTTATTTATGTTAGGTTATTAATTAATTTCGTTTTACAATGGTAATGTTTTGTATTACCGCCCCAATATTGATAGCCAGAGGCGTCTATTGGAAAAACTTCCTACTTTCTTTTGTGGGTAGGAAGTTTATGATGTTATGAACCAAAAGTTCTTGAGGCCCCAATATTACACAACTATTATAGTTGAAGATTATGATGTCATGAACTAGAAGTTCATTGACCGAATAACTTTTATGTTGTGACATGACTATCTTGGCAATCCATGTCCCACAATGATGCATAAGATTTTTATAAATTTGTAAGGACAACGTTTAAAGACTCGAATTATTGTCTTGTCCAACAATATCATTACAAAGAACGCTCACAAATAAAAGCTGTCATAAGATCATCTCAGTCAAAAATTGACTTTGAGCCATCTTTCCTGAAATAATTCAAGGGGATATTTGTGAGCCTATACAACATCTAATTATGCATCACTTCACCAGTTTTACTGAATGTGCCTACTAAAATGGTCACATATTTGATAACGACTGTGAGTTTATTTTCCTACATTTTGAGACAATTTTCCCGCCGTTATGGGGAGAAATGACAATTCCTAAAGAACGTCGTGAAATAGTATTGAATCAATCCGCTTTTGTCTCATCAAGATAATGCATATATAAGTTGTACATATGCTAGCATGGATTGATATTCTCATATCACAATCCATTAACATGGTGACTATATATATAATGCATGCCTGAAGCATGTCAGGAATATAGGTTCTAAAGACTTAACTCCTCAGAAATGGAGATTATTTGAAAAATTCAAGCCCTATAAAAAATAACGCTCTATAGGAGGTTATGATCCACATATTCTAAATAATTCATTGTAAAAGAAATGTTTGTCCCATAAGTGACAACATAAGCCCCTGAAGAGGCATTGGTACCCCAAAGCAATGAGATGATTATAAATTATGCATGTGCATGCACATAAGAATTGTGGGATCACAAATTGATGATACATTTGGTTTATTAGTAGCTACTACAATCATCAAGGGCTATGATTATATTAAATCACGTTTCATGAATGTCAACAAGTTAAGTGATTGGACAAAAATGGAAATAGGCAATTCCATTTATCACTAAATAAGAAGGGTTGGATATTGAACCTATAACTCAAACACCAAATTACAAATGTTAAGTATGAAGGTTATGAATTGGTGTTTGTGAAGTGAAATAAGATCACTAATATGACATAAGGTTTCCTAGGAGAGACATGTGGTTTTAGTCTCCAATCTCATCGTAAATGCATCCACATTTCTATAAGTGCGGTTGTTACTTTAACGCAAAACTTATAGTATGTGTTAAATGCATATTTATTAAGACTATATGGTACATGGAAATCCTCAAAGCTCATGAAATATTTGAGATACATCGGATGAAGCAACCTCTTGAAGGATATAAAGTACCACAATATTCTTAATTAAGAGTTAACACTAAGAGTTTGAGTATTTTGAATTCAAATTTGATATTGTTGTAACATATTCTAACTACTAAATTAGTTGTTGATACTCCTAAAGATTTCAATCATTTGAAAAGTGAAAAGCAGGTTGAATAGTGTGATAGATGATCATGTATGAAGACAATGTTGCTTGTATTGCTCAAATCAGAGAAGGAGAGATATTAATCAGGGGAAGATCTCAATCAGGGGGAGCATCCCAATTCTACTACATTCAAGGCAGATGCGCGTTGTACTCTTTTTCCCTTCGACTAGGTTTTTGTCCCACTGGGTTTTTCCTAGCAAGGTTTTAACGAGGCAATATAAGCTCATCCATCACCATATCAATGATTCAGAAGAAAGTTTCACTCTTTTTCCCTTCGCTTTGGTTTTGTCCCACTGGGTTTTCCAAGCAAGGTTTTTAATGAGGAAACAATGTCATTGTATGGTGGACATCCAAGGGGGAGTGTTGTAAATGCATGAGTTGGTGGATGACCACCATACCTCTTAATATTCCACCGTTGGATTTTATGTAACCTATGCACTAAGTATTTGTAATTAATGCTTGTAACCTATAGGTATATTGTAAATGATGGTATTCAATCTCCTATCTTGTAAGCCTATAAATAGGTGGTTCTACCAAAGATTTAGTGAAGAATAAACATGGTGAAACTTTGTCTTTAGCATATCACTTCTCTCTACATTTTCTCCCTCTAGTTTTATAACACATTCTTCATTTTTAATAAAACTTCTTACATTCTTCTAATAGAAACACTTCTAAAAAAAAGCACGTCAGATCATAAATACTTCATACAAAAGTAGTTTCAAACACGCCTTAGAATATGCAATTTTATGAAAATTGGATTAATAAAAATTCATTGCACCATTGTACTTTGAAGCCTCAAATAAGAAACCAATATCTTCTGTAGCCAATATTCAACTTTTACGTGTGAGATTTGAGCACTAACAATGAATAAGTTATTGAAAATTTGAGCACTAACAATGGATAAGTTATTGAAGAACATATACAGTCCCACATCAGATACTTAACAAAATAGAAAGTTCTATATAATAAATAACTCCACTTTTAATAACATCAAGGCCTTTTGTATAAAACCTCACACCTGCTAAACATATAGTTAAATTAAAGACAATATCAATATTACTAGTAGTAAACCAAAAATTTGTTCCTCCAAAATCTTAACTTTAGTGATATGCTCCATATACACTAAGACCACTACAAGCATGGGCAGTCATGTTAATTACAGTTGAATGTCATATCACATGTTCCATGCTCTAGCTAATTCAGCCCAAAGATATATAATATATGGCTCATAAATTTGCCACCCCACCCCATAAAAAAAAGTACCACCATCCTCATCTATTTTTATATTGTTTTCTAGAAGCTACCAGCCTAAAAGGGAAGTAAGAGTTGTGCCAAGATAACTCATGTGTACGTACAATTGCAGCGAAACAGAAATGAAAATGCAATCCTCCCAAATTTTAGTAGCTTCTCTCCCTTTATGAGTCCTAAAAGAAAATTTCATAGAGGAGGAGGAGGAGGAAGAAGTCTCACTGTCCCTCCTCCTTTTTCTCTCTTCTTGTCTTTTTCTTTTAGGTTAGTAAATAAGTCCACTGGGGCATTTTGAATAAACAGTCCATTGTGGTGATTTCTTCTAAGCTATGGTTAGATTGAAGTTCCCCCATCGCCTATTTTAGTCTATGTTCTCAATCAAATCCTACTCCAAAAATCCACTCCCTAATGCCGCTCATGTTCTTTAAATTTGATTCTATATCGTATTTGATGGAGATTGCTGCAAACCACCCAATTGTTCTTTGACAAAATTGTTGTTTTCATTTATTTGTTCGCTCTTATGCCCAGGTAGATCGGCGGAAATCATATTTTCCCAAAATCTATTATAGATACGGTGACAGGACACGCCCCGAATTCCCGAAATCCGAAACGGATCCTATGGAAATTCACGACATCACCCCGATGTCGGGCTCAGTTCTAAAATTATATCTTTTTTCCCAAAAAGGAATAAGGGCGCGAGACTTTCTGCTGAAATTTCGACAGAATCTCCCCTATAAATTGGACATTTCCCAAAATTTCAATCTGCATAAAACACAATTTATATTCCCAACTGGCAACATGCACAAGATAATTTCATGCAATTCACAAACTCGGCCTTTAGCCCTCACAAAAATCAAAATGAAACCAAACTACCCACAAAGCTCTTGAGCCAAATATTGCTTTCAGCAAGGCACATAATAAACTCAACTATGAATTATGAATACTAAATACAACATACATCATCAAACTTTTCCAATTTCAACATATGAGGTTTTAACTTCCTAATATAATCACATCTATGTCAGCAGCTGCACCTAATAACCTTAGGCTGCCTACGTACCCTCACTGAGGGATCAAGCCACACGTAGTTCTTCCTACTAAAACCCGATTCCAAACACATACAATACATTTATTCATTTCTCTGTCATTCACAAAATCTCCTCATACGCCGGAAATTCCAACGCCACATATGAGGTCTATCAACAAGCCGGATAACCTACGCCACGTGCAACCTCAACATAATATCACAATATCTCCCCATACGCCGGTATTACCAACGCCACGTATGGGGTCTGTCAACACGCTAGATAACCTATGCCACGTGCAACCTCACATATTATCACATAATCTCCCCATATGCCAGTACTACCAACGTCACGAATAGGGTCTGTCCGCACGCCGGATAACCTACGCCACGTGGGACCTAACAATCATATAATCTCCCTATATGCCAGAAATTCTAACTCCATATATGGGGTCTGTCTCAACGCCGAAAAGTCCTACGCCATGCGAGACCTCAACATCATATCACAATATCTCCCCATACGCCGGTACTACCAACGCCACATATGGGGTCTGTCAACACGCCAGATAACCTACGCCACATGCGACCTCAACATATTATCACATAATCTCCTCATACGCTGGTACTACCAACGCCATGTATGGGGCCTGTCCGCACGCTGGATAACCTACGCCACGTGATACCTAACAATCATATAATCTCCCCATATGCTGGAAATTTCAACGCCACATATAGGGTCTGTCTCAACGCCAGAAAATCCTACTCCATGCAAGATCTCAATATCATATCACAATATCTCCCCATACGCCGGTACTACCAACGCCACGTATGGGGTCTGTCAACACGCCGGATAACCTACGCCACGTGCGACCTCAACATATTATCACATAATCTCCCCATACGCCGGTACTACCAACGCCACGTATGGAGCCTGTCCCCACGCCGGATAACCTACGTCACGTGGGACCTAACAATTACAGGGTGGTACTTAGGGTAGCGCATATATCACTTCAAACTGACATACCCTCACTTATCTAAACTGATACTAGAGGTATTCACATTTTAATGATACCAGTCTATAGTAGTCTGCAACGTAAATAATCAGGAAAATAATATCATTTCTAAACTAACGATCATTCACATAAACATAAATTTCATAATTTTCATTATTAAAATAATATCTAAAAGTTTTCTATAATAATAATAAACACTCTAAAAATCTCAACCTAGTCAACACAGCTCAACAACGCTCAAGACCTTTCACTAGGGTCATTAAAATTCTCCTAGGAAAGTAAAATGAGCTTGAAAGACTCACGGTCAACTAAGAGTCAAACCCAAACTTGGTCAAACGGGCCCACGGGGGCCACGACCTCCAATTCCGATCCGAAAGTTCCTATGGGTTCTACAAGGTATAACACACTCGTCCTGCAAGTTTTGTCCAGATCGGATGGTCAGATCGCTCACGATTGCACGATCTGACGGTTAATATAGACATAAATTTTAAATTATTAAATCGGAACATCCGGGGCTCCGATTTACGATCCATGAATTCCTACACGATTCTAGAACTGCCTAGATTAACATATATTAAATTCAAGACCATCCAACAGTCCCAACCTATCGAAACCGGATAACACACAATAGGCGATATTCGTTCGGGACTCAAACGGTATCCAAATTGAAATCCGCGCACTCGTGAGAACCAGGAGATTACATTGGGACATAGTGCCCTTCCTACAGTGCCCACGCGCCGTCGCAAGCGCCAGCATCTCGTGGGTGCCCAAAGCGATTACGCATCGCAGGAAAATCTCAAAACCATGGCTCCAAACTCCTTCCCTAGGTATAACACCCTATTTGGAACCACTTTTGTTCTTGGACCTACCCCAAAAACTGACCGAAAGTGGCCGAAATCGCGATCCCAAAACTGGCCAAATTTTAATTCGTAAATCGAATTACCTACCCTAGGAATTGATCGAATCCTACCCAACAGGCAGCTAGAGCATGAAAAGTATGCGCGAAACCATACCTTGATGGCCAGCAATGGCCACCGGAGGAGGGATATCGGAGTCGGCGAAGTTCGAGCAAAAACCGGTCAAAATCGTCTTTTTCAGGAGGCTGGAGCGGCAGCCGATGTCGGGGAAGGTTCGGGTCGTGGCGCCAAGGCCGAGCCGATCCTTTTGGCACCGGTCCTGTCAGGAGCTGCGGGCGGTGGCCTGGAGTTTCAAAGAGAAAGAGAGAGAGAGAGAGAGAGAGAGAGAGAGAGAGAGAGAGAGAGACCGTCGGGGAGAAAGAGAGAGAGAGAAAGAGCATGCGAGAGAGAGAGAGAGAGAGAGAGAGAGAGAGAGAGAGAGAGAGAGAGAGAGAGAGAGAGAGAGAGAGAGAGAGAGAGAGAGAGAGAGAGAATCTGATTTTTATAAATAAAAAATCCCATTTTGATATAATTACGATTGTGCCACTGAGTTTCTTTTGATCGTAACTTCCTCGTTACAACTCCAAATCGAGCCAACTACATGTCTACGAACTCATCTTGTCGAGCTCTACGTAACGGTACAACTGAAATTCTCAAATTCCTTCTCAGTCAAAAAGTCAATTTAAAACCAAATAAAATATTCTATGGACAAAAATGGTATTTTCTCTGAATAAATTAATATTTACTAATTTATTTAGGACCAGGTCGTTACATGCGGTGGTGGGTGTGGCTGCGACAACGCTTCTTCAGGTGGTAGTGGTAGGATTCATTTAGGCTCATGGGTTGATATAGGGTTTATGTTGGGTTTGTTGGCTTTGTTTGGACTTATGGCTAATTGTAGTAATGTGGGCTAATAGTTTTAGTGCGACTTTTGTTCACGTTAGTTTTTCTTTTAGCATGTTAATTTGTTGCCCTTCTGGGATTGGTATTTTATATGTCTTGTTGATGTATTTGATTGTATTGTTGAAATTTATCTAATGAAGTTTCTATTTAATATAAATAAATAAAACTCGTAGTTATGTTATCAAATTCTAACCATTGATGCATGTGTGATTCGTACTAGATCAACGTTTAAAAATTATCAACGCATTGTGAGTGATTACGAGCAACCATCATAACCGTTACGAATGATCAACGTTAAACGTTCAAAAATTATAAATACATCGTGAGTATTTATGAGCAACTGACGTTAGCAAAATTCAATACATTTTCACAAACTTGAATTGAAACACTTGCAAGGTCCTCTCAATTTTCTGGTCAAAAGCCAACCTGGCAAATTGTTGATTGGATGAGCTGCTAGTTCATTTGAACAGCCTGGGCTAGACAATTTCAAAAATCATTTACGACGTCGTTTTACCACTTCCCAACTTCAACTTTTGGCAGTACCATAAACCAACCCACATTTCACCAGAGCGCGTGGTTATTCTCCTCTAATAATATCATCACAGATGTCTCCAAGATCCAATATTCTTCTTCACTCTTCAGAAGGCGCGTGTATAAATAAAAGGAACATTCCTCAATTTGTCTGATTAATTATCTTTCATTATATTTTTTTCTTTTTTCTTTTGTAAAGTTGTTATAATTTCTTTGCTGACAGAAAAGGAATTCCAAACGCACATAGAGCTGCAGAGAGAGAATTTCAATGTGGATAATCTGAAATCGTTCAAAACCCTAAAATTGAAAAAGGTTTTCAATTTATTCTTGTATTTGCTCCTTCTCAATGGGGTTGTGGGAAGCTTTTCTCAATTGGCTACGAAGGTAGAGTTTCTATTCTGTATAGTTTGGATTTAGTTCATCTTGATTTTGTTGTTCTCGTTGTTTGGATGCTGAGAAAGTCTGGGTAATAGAATACCGGTTTGATTTTATGGAAATTTGCAATCTCTTTTAAGGTTTTTTTTTTTTTTTTTTTGGTTCTGAAACAATCTCTTTAAGTTTTCATTGTCGTGGAGCGGGAAAAATTGGAATTTCCCGCTAAGTTAATACTAATACCATGGAAAACGACGTAGGACTTGGAATTTGTGATTTTTTTATTGGATTTTCCATCTATGTTGCATTGTTTTCGCTTCTTCGAAATTGGGTTTAGCTTTGAGAAGAGTTTTAGCTTTTCTTGCTTCTAGTTTGGCTGATGGGAACAGGGGAAAAAGAAAAGAGCTGAAGTTTTTATTCTCGAATTGTCAGTATGTAGAAATCTTGAATCAAGACATGATTGGCAATTGAATTAATCTAGAACCATTGTTTCTGATGTTTTTTTTTTTGCTGAAAAACTGTCAAATTTGGGTCTGGGAATAGTTTTCGAGGCTAAATTTGGTTGATCTTTGGAGAAAACTATTATAGTGCTAGGGAACTAGTTTAAACCGGATTATTTCCTTCAATGATGGAGGCGTCTTCGTGCATGTACGCACGGTTGATTTTCGTTTTTGGAGAATAAAGTCGGTAATTTATATCTGCATATTGTTGCTTCCGTAGGTTTTAAAAGGATTGGATATGGATGTACAGGTGCTGAATTAGCATATCTCAACTGTTGTCTTTGAGTAACATATTCTGCTAAAGACTTGAATCTGTTTTTTGGTTTATTTTAGTGTTTCTTGGATTGGTTTATTTATGGTATTTAGGTTGCCTGGAACTTGATCAACTAAGAAGCCACTGAATTTACTATTTCTTAATGTGTGTATCCAACTGATGTTCATTGCTTACTGTACTGCTCACAGTGTTTATCTTTCACCAAATGTATGCATTAAGTTGGGCAGAATGATGTCACAACTCATAAGTGAAATTGTTGAAAATATTTCAGTTTGGTTACCTACCCTTTTTTGGTTGGAAACAACCTTTTACAATTGATTAAATAACTTGCTTATTAGTATCTTTTCTCCCCTCTTGTAGCCTCTTTTTCAAGCAAGAAATGGAGCTATCTTTGATAGGCCTTCAAAATGCTGGGAAAACATCACTTGTAAATGTTATTGCAGTAAGTAAATATATTCATTTGGTTGTGGTGCAATATGTTTGTATATCCTTTTCTCCCTGTGTTGGTTTCGTGCTGATGGCTAAATTTTGCTTCTTGATCTTATTCTTAGACTGGTGGATATAGTGAAGACATGATCCCGACGGTATGTCATCTTTCTCAAGAATTACACAAGTTTAAATTTGTCTCTAGGAAAATGTCTTCAATTTTTATTATTCAGAACTTGTCATTTGCATTGCCAAAATTATATGTTGTAGTTTACTATTACTTTAGATATCTCACATAATGCATCTTTTATATCTACAGGTTGGATTCAATATGAGGAAAGTAACAAAAGGGAATGTCACAATAAAGTTGTGGGATCTTGGTGGTCAACCTAGGTTTCGAAGCATGTGGGAAAGATATTGCCGTGCAGTTTCTTCTATTGTGTATGTTTTTAACTCTTTTATATGTACACTTTGTATGCAACGTTATCATTGCAGAGCTGATAATTGCCGGTCAGATACTATAGATGCTGCCTTTTCTTGACATTTTTCTTTATATATTTGTTTACTAGCCTTGCATAAGATGTTTATTTTTTGTGAGCAACTTTCTGCTGAAATCTTGGCAAGTTAATTTGATCATATAACTGAATTCACCAGCTGTGTTGCATTTATTTTTATTTTTTTATGATTTTTGTCTGTTGCAGTTATGTTGTGGATGCTGCTGATTATGATAACTTGTCGGTCTCGAGAAGAGAACTTCATGACTTGTTGAGTAAGCCATCACTAAATGGCATTCCCTTGCTAGTACTAGGTAACAAGATTGACAAAAAGGAAGCTCTGTCTAAGCAGGATTTGACAGAAGAAATGTAAGTGAAAAATCTTTGTCTAAACTTTGTTTTGAACTCTCGTCAAACGAACTTCTTGTGCTTGATATGAAGTGCAGCATAACATTGGTGATTTGCACATTCTTGGACTTAGGAAAATGAAGCATAAAGTTCATTTTAATTTTATACATGAATCGTGTATTAAGCATCGGTTTCTGCCGTGCAGGGATCTCAAGTCCATTACCGATAGGGAAGTTTGCTGCTTCATGATTTCTTGCAAGAACTCCACCAACATCGATACAGTCATCGACTGGCTAGTAAAGCATTCCAAATCAAAAAATTGAGTTTTCTTGTTCGTACCAGATGACATACTTCCATTTCTGAGAGTGGATTTCCTTCAATCCATTTTCGAAGTGACTTTCGCTGTTTGCCTATTAGGGTTTGTTGATATATGACCGTGGTCTTCTGTTATGTGCTTGGTGCAAACTACCTTGTGTGTTGCTTTGGGGTAGGCATATGGGTCATTGTCTCAATGTTGGAAGTTGGAACGCTATTATTTGAGTTTTATTGTATAGAATTTGACTCTCTGAATTGTAATGTACAGCCGTTGCATATGATTGTTTTGGTTAACGAATTTGAGTCTATGAGTTATGTAATCTGCAGTGTTTGGTTACCCCTTTCTTTCTTTTACCAATTAAAATTGTAGAAATTAAAACATCTAGCTAACAACCACCACTCAACAATCCCAAATTCTTTTTATTCAACAACTATTCTCTAGAAAATTTAAACTTAAGAGCTCTTCCAACAAAGTGAATGTTAAATTTCACTAGATTATATCAAAGGACCATTAATAATAATAATTCAAAACTTTCAAACCAAGAGTAAGATGTTGGTTTTGGTCACCAACGGGTTTGGTAACTCGCAGTTGTACCCTTATGATATGTTTGTCTCTATGTTTTCAATTTAAACAACGAGATACTTAGAACATTGAAAATTTGTTGTAATGTGGTTCTCTTATTAAAAATTCTGTTAAGTGATGATGGGAAAACGAGACTCCCGTTTTAAACTTAAATGGATTAAAATATTACAATATACTAACTTGTTCTAGGTCGTTCCCGCTTCACATAGGCGAGAAATTCAAGGCTAAAGAACACCCACGCGGCGCCAAAATATAAAGCAGAGTCCAGAGCCCACAGTGAAATATCAAAGATTCCTTTCGGCTTTAAAGCTCCTTTTCAGCTCAAAACTTCAAAAACCCACCACCCAAAACAAATTCGAAAATCTCATTCGTGTCTTAAATTAAAACTCTACACAAACTCAAACTGCAGAATCCCATAATTTTCTTTTCCTTTCTCCTCTGTGTTTTCTTTTTTCTCAATTTTCAGTCAGCCCACCTTTTTTCTTGTGCGTTGAAGTTGATGATGAGAAAGATCAAGACTTCTTTGCAAACTGCAAACTTAGCTCAGGTGAGAAAAAGGTGGCTTATTTGGGTTTCATAATAACAGCTGCTTCTCCTTCATCATGCCTTTTCGTTGTTTATTTTATTTATTTATTTATTTTTGTGATATTGCAATTAACAAAGTAATTGTTTTTGAAAATAGCATAGTTTTAGAGTAATTTGAAGATTGAATCCTCTGTTAGAATTCTGACCCCAAAAAAAATGAATCCTCTGTTAGAAGAAAGATATCGCCGACAAAAAAGAGGGGCATTCCGAGAATCGAACTCGGGACCTCTCGCACCCAAAGCGAGAATCATACCACTAGACCAAATGCCCTCGTGATGACAACCAATATCTGCGAATACTAATTAGCTTGATTCAGGATTGATTGGTTTTGTTTTGTTAACCCATTGATCCAGCTGTTTTCTGTTTTGCTATTACCCTGAAGTTGGTTGTATGACTGCAACAATAAAAATACACACTATAGTCTATGGGGGCTTCATGTTGATTAGCTTAAAATTAAGTATTTGATTAACGCATAAATTAACAAACAAACGGCATGATGCTACTTTGCGTGGTACGATTGTCACGTCGGTTTCTCTAGGTTACAGATTTAACACATTCTTGCTTTGCTTGCTAAATATTTATTGAAGCTATAGATTGAAAACTGTTTTTTAGTTGATTTTTAGTTCACATGCTTCATGCTTTGTAAACTATTAGAAATGTGGCATTCATTTCCTGAAACAACTTGAACTATGTCCAAGCAAGATTCATTAGACTAGATCAACCGCGTTTCGAGAATCGAACTCCTCATCTTTTGCATCCAAATCAAGTAGAGTAAATCATATGTTGCACGCATCACATGTTTTTGATAAGGCATTCTTGTGTTTCTATAGTTTCTGATTGAGTTGAGTTTTTTCAGTAATTTATACGTTCCTGATACCATGTGGGTATGGGTAGATTTCTAGCTATAATGAAATTGGAACAAAGCAAAAAAGAAGGAAAAATATCTCCAAAACAAAAAATGGGGGCATTCCGAGAATCGAACTCGGGACCTCTCGCACCCAAAGCGAGAATCATACCACTAGACCAAATGCCCTCACAATAGCAATGAACACCTGCAAATGTTAATTATCTTAATCTAGGATTGGTTTGCTTACAATTAAGTATTGATAGAAATCTGCATTAGTATTGATAAAATGTTACAAGTGGTCCATTTTGTGAAAGGCACACCTTTGGGCCCAACCTTGTATTAGTGGCATTTCAATAATTGAAAACTCTTCATCTTGCATCAAAATCAACAGGAGTATGTTGCATAGATCACATTTTGTTGGCTTTAGCTGATTGAGTGATTTCAATAACACATTATTTCAATAAAGTGTTTGGTTGAGCAATCATGTAGAGGGATACGTTATGCGATTATGTACATGGATTTCTGGCTGAAATGGAACAAGAAGGAAAAAAAAATTTGGGCAAAAGGGGCATTCCGAGAATCGAACTCGGGACCTCTCGCACCCAAAGCGAGAATCATACCACTAGACCAAATGCCCTCACAATAGCAATGAATACCTGCAAATGCTAATTATCTTTATCTAGGATTGGTTTGCTTACAGTTAAGTATTGATAGAAATCTGCATGAGTATTGATAAAATGTTACAAATGGTCCATTTTGTGAAAGCACCTTTGGACCCAACCTTGTATTAGTGGCATTTCAAGAATTGAAAACTCATCTTTTGCATCAAAATCAAGAGGAGTATGTTGCATAGATCGCATTTTGTTGTCAGGCAATTGATGTGTACTTGTCAATAACAAGAGCATGTGTTGTATAAATTTCTGTTCATATTCTTGTTGGCTTTAGCTGATTGAGTGATTTCAATAAAGTGTTTGGTTGAGCAATCATGTAGAAGGATACATTGTGCTATGTACATGGATTTCTGGGTAAAATGGAACAATAAGAAGAAAAAAAATTGGGCAAAAGGGGCATTCCGAGAATCGAACTCGGGACCTCTCGCACCCAAAGCGAGAATCATACCACTAGACCAAATGCCCTCACAATAGCAATGAATACTTGCAAATGCTAATTATCTTTATCTAGGATTGGTTTGCTTACAATTAAGTATTGATAGAAATCTGCATAACTATTGTTAAAATGTTACAAGTGGTCCATTTTGTGAAAGCACCTTTGGACCCAACCTTGTATTAGTGGCATTTCAAGAATTGAAAACTCTTCGCCCTGTTTGATTCATGGGAAAGGAGGCTTGAGAATGGGAATTCAATTGCTTTCCTATGTTTGGTAAGTCCAGGCATGGGAAATGGTTGTCTGGCACATGGGAAAGTAAAGGGGAAAGTGAAGCCCTCCTCTTAACTTGGGTTTTGTTTTCCCTTCTCACGGGAAAGTTTGGGAAAATAAGTCAACATTCAATACACAATTTTCATGACTATTTTGTCCTTATGAACAATTTATAATTACAACGTATCATTAAATGCATTCTTTTTTTATTTTATTTAATATGGGCATAATTGAAAAATTATACAAACTTTGTTTTTCATTCCTACTCAAAACAAATATGGGAAATGAAACAAAGTAAAATTTCCCGGTTACTTTCTCGACATTACTAAACGTAGTAAATGAATCTTTCATTCCCATTTCTTGGGAAATGACATGGGAAATGATTTCCTCTCAAATCCATTCCGTGAACCAAACGGGGCTTTCATCTTTTGCATCAAAAACAAGAGGAGTATGTTTGCATAGATCACATTTTGTTGTCAGGCAATTGATGTGTACTTGTCAATAACAAGAGCATGTGTTGTATAAATTTCTGTTCATATTCTTGTTGGCTTTAGCTGATTGAGTGATTTCAATAAAGTGTTTGGTTGAGCAATCATGTAGAAGGATACATTGTGCAATTATGTACATGGATTTATGGGTAAAATGGAACAATAAGAAGAAAAAATTGGGCAGAAGGGGCATTCCGAGAATCGAACTCGGGACCTCTCGCACCCAAAGCGAGAATCATACCACTAGACCAAATGCCCTCACAATAGCAATGAATACTTGCAAATGCTAATTATCTTTATCTAGGATTGGTTTGCTTACAAGTAAGTATTGATAGAAATCTACATAAGTATTGATAAAATGTTACAAGTGGTCCATTTTGTGAAAGCACCTTTTGGACCCCAACCTTGTATTAGTGGCATTTCAAGAATTGAAAACTCTTCATCTTGCATCAAAATCAACAGGAGTATGTTGCATAGATCACATTTTGTTGGCTTTAGCTGATTGAGTGATTTCAATAAAGTGTTTGGTTGAGCAATGATGTAGAAGGATACATTATGCAATTAGGTACATGGATTTCTGGCTAAAATGGAACAAGAAGGAAAAAAAAATTTGGCAAAAGGGGCATTCCGAGAATCGAACTCGGGACCTCTCGCACCCAAAGCGAGAATCATACCACTAGACCAAATGCCCTGTCAATGATATTCATGATGTGCAGTACGGAATTATTGTAATATAATATTGGTTTTCTTTTGCCATCCTATTGATCTGGTTTCTTTTCTTTTCTAGTCTACATGTGCCTGTGGATATGGGATCTGACCTTCAATGTAGTTTCTGTAACTGTTACACTAAAATACATTAATTGTGGTCCACACAAGATGAACTATTTAATCAAAATGTCCTGATTTGTGCATTGAATCAACTTAATATAATATGTTTAACAAGACATTAGGATTTAAATTCCACTTCTACTCCACTCATTTGGGCAGAGGTTTGAAATTTTCAGGCACCCAGTGAATATTTATGTCAATCCCCTTCCCCAATCGCATGTACTAAGAAAAAAAGATTTAAATTGCAGACATGTTAGGGACAAAAATAATTGGAATTAGCTCCATACTTCAATAAATCTAATCTTTGGACAGAGGTCAGGCTAATTGTTAATGAGTTTAGGCCCATTCCCAATTGCTAGGTTTTTTTTTTTTTTTTGGGGGGCATATATATCTCAAAGTTGAACAAGCATGCTTCTAAAAACTAAAAATAAAATAAAATAAGAAACAGAATAAATAAACATGTTCAGCTTACTACCCTTTGGTAAGGAGAAAATCCTTTAAGAGAAGGGGGCACCAAATTATAATTAGGCCAGCTAATGCACAGCTAAATTGTTCACATTGATCATTAACAAGCTTAAAGAAGATATAATCATAATTTATAATTATACATGTTGACCAAAGGAATTATAATTAGGAGGGAAAAAGAAACCTGAACCCAGCTAGGAACTTCATGATGAATTTTGGTAATCGAGAAACCTCAAGGCCCATCATCTTTGAAAAAGAAAAAAAAATATCTTGGGTGGTTTTTTTTCTTTTGGGCCAAAGTAAGGGTAGAGGTACAACTTACACTCATGGGCAAGAATTCTATAATGAGAGCCTTATTTAAGTCATTTAGATGAGATTTCATGTCTTAATTGTTGGATTAAATTGGTTAGTTTGATCAAACGGTGAATATATAGGACTTTATCTAAGGGCCTTACCCTCTTCATAGAATGACTCGACACACACAGATATCATGAGGGTTTGAACTCACGATCACTTAAAAACATACCAAAAACTTGAGTCAATCCAACTAACACCCTATTGGCCGTGGTTGATTTACTTATCAGCAATTAGGACAACAGTTTCTCTACTATTTTAGTCATCAACGTTAACTATTAACTTTTGTGCATGTTTTGGACCCATGATTTTGTTCATGGTATTTGCCAAATTATCATTCATAAAAGCGTGAAATTATAGGAAAATAGTAAATAAAAGCAGATATTATGACAAAAGAAAAGGCTCGAAAGGATTATATTGATGAAATGGAATTGCTTTAAGTTCGGACAAAATGATTGCCGAATGGCCAGCCATAGCCATCTGTTCATCTATGAATTTTGCTTTCTAGTCTCCCGCAATTCTCTCTCAACCACCACTTTTGATCTCCTTCCACTTTCTTCTCTCTAGTTTTCGATAAAGAGGCAGAGGAGTGAAAAACAGAGAGGGATTAAGGGAATTTTATTGTTTTGTTAATTAGGGATAAAAAGGCAAGCTGCTGCAGGCTCTCTCTTGGTCTTCATTTTTAAAGGGTTGGTTGGTGGTGAGCTGAGGTTGTGGATTGGAAGCCGTAGGCCATGGCTACCTTTGCAGGCACCACACAAAAGTGC
Organism: Prunus persica; assembly: GCF_000346465.2. Classification (NCBI taxonomy): domain Eukaryota; kingdom Viridiplantae; phylum Streptophyta; class Magnoliopsida; order Rosales; family Rosaceae; genus Prunus; species Prunus persica. The sequence continues at coordinate 16,163,077 of NC_034016.1, forward strand.
ACGGCTTGCGAAAAGACGGTGTACTTGGTCGATAGGTTGGCCGCCGATTCCAGAGTTTACCACAAGGCTTGCTTCCGATGCCACCACTGCACGGGTACCCTCAAGGTATATATATTTCCATGCATGTCAATCTCTCTCTCTCTTCATTATATTGCCAATGGATGTATTAATTTATTTTAAGATCATACGTATATTTTTGTTCTTGCTATTTGTACCATCCTAATTAATCATGTCGCACGCAATTAAGTTATACTTCTATTAGAGATATGGTAAGATCCTCAGTTTGAAGTTGATGAATCGACAAAATTGGAGATATTCTATTTTGTGTGCTTGTTTCATGCATGCACTTGAGGTGTCAATTGGAAATTTTGATCGGTGCATGTGTGTACAACAATTTCATTCTGGAAAAATGTATAAGTGGAACAATAAATTTTTTAGCTTTCTTCAATCCTAATGGTCTTGCTCTGGAAGGAAAGCTCAGTAATCTTGTCTTCTCTATTTTCTCCATTTGCAGCTGAGCAACTACTGTTCATTTGAGGGGGTCCTATACTGCAGGCCTCACTATGATCAACTCTTCAAGCGAACTGGCAGCCTGGACAAGAGTTTTGAAGGTAAAAACTCAAAAATAATTAGCTTGTGAATTTCTTAAAAGCACTATGTAAATAAAAAAAATATTCATTTATTAACTTTTCTTTGTCAATTTTCTTTCAGGGACACCGAAAATCTTGAAGCCGGAGAAATCTTCTACTGATAAAGAGGTAAATGATCTCTCTTTTTAACCTAAGTGAGGTAAAATAAAAAATAAATTCCCAAGTCTCTCATATGGGACTTGTGATATAAGTTGTGAGACCCATATAGGATCTTGTGGAGTTTATATGAATTCATGAATTCTCACTGTGTTGATATAAATTCAAGCACTCTAGAACCCTACAGAAAGTTTCTTTTATTGTTTTGAAGATAAATAAATTATGTGATGTGCTAATAAGAACTAAATTGGGCTCTTGCAGAATGGCAACTCAGTCTCAAACTTGTTTGCTGGTACCAGAGAAAAATGTGTGGGCTGTCAGAAGACCGTTTATCCAATTGAGAAGGTAATTAAATTTGAAATTTCACAAAAAGAAACAGCTATTATTTATAAAACTTAAACATCTAGCTAATCTTGATTATTGTCTTCAAAGGTTTCGGTCAATGGGACCCCATACCACAGGAGCTGCTTCAAATGCACACATGGAGGTTGCACCATAAGCCCATCTAATTATATTGCACATGAAGGCAAGCTTTACTGCAAACACCACCACATCCAACTCTTTAAGGAAAAAGGAAATTACAGCCAGCTTGAGAATGAAGGCGAAAAGCATTCCATGACTATGGAGATTGCTGCTGAATCATAATCCACTTGAAAAAAGAAAAACTCCCATGCTTTCTTGCTCTTTATGCGATTTCCACCATTTCTGTAATAGATGTGTCTTATTTTGTTTCTGGCTCTCGTGATATGTCGGTGCTCCAATGTATCATGAGATTTTATTGTACTCTGATATGAATGGTTTGTTCTGCGGCTTGTTCCTGCATCTGCTTAATGTACTAAGGTTTTTCTGCAGCATTTTGAAGATTTTCAGTTTCTTCTACTTTTCCCTGTGTTGGGTCACATTTCTGAAAAGTTTTAAGTCCCTAGTGATGTTTATTCATGTTATCATTTGAGGAGGCCAAGAGAAGTCATTTTATATACCAGAATAGCTTTCATGTCACTAACACAACACGTATGATTAACTAATTGGATTACTGATGTAAAACCCCTAAAACGGTAATTTCCAACGGTTACAAATCACCAAGGTGAAGTAACTTCCAGTAAATAGGTTAATATGCAAAAGCACCATTCCAATAAATTAGTATGACAAAGGATTGCATCAGCTTTTGTTAGACAAACTCAACCCAATTAACTTATCAATATACTGTACATGAGCAACACATATATACATCCATGCATGTTCTAAGGGGTTGAAATCCCTAATCACTCGTCGGACAACAGACTTAAAAAACAATCGGTTACAAATGTACAATGACAAGCTACTGCATGAGCCGGTACTCAGCCCTCCTTGACTGAGTTTCATTTTCACCTCTCCTTGTGCTGCAGATATTTTCTACTTCGTAAAGAACCATCATTATCCCGCTCTCTCTTTATAGCCATTTTCCGAGCACCAATTTCTTCAAAGGTACCAGTTTTGCTTGGCATTCAAGCCATCATCAGGATCCATTACCAAAGTATTTGTAGATCACTTGGCTTCTATCTCAGGAACCGGTTTTGCTCATGTTATCCTTCAATATCTGCGCTGCAAGTATTAGGAGCTCCACCATCTCAAATCCAGCAGCAAAAACAGAATCTATCTTCTCGTGGCTGGTCTCCCCAGAAACATGACCAGGCTCGTTGCTGAGACTATGATCATTGAATTCAACATCTGTGTCTGCTGACCAACTGATTGGTAGGGAGCTTCCAAGTGCAGTCTTCACTAGTTTTGCCTCATAAATAATGTTGTTGACAGTTTCTGATAGGCTAGTAACCATTGTACTTCCAGAAGTTACCGACTCTTTGGCCTACACAGTAGATTAAGGCAGAAACACTGAACACATTGACTTCACTATAGATAAATGAATACTGCTAAAACAGCCTAGCTTTTGATGGACAAACATTGTTTCGATGCTAGCAATTGATTACAGAATATTATATAATGAAAGTTCACCATATAACAAAACAAGAACATCTTAACTTCCATCAGACCTTTGAAAGAGATAGACGAAGCCTGTGAACTGTAGTAGTCAAATGCTCCATACTTCCCATGCTTTCCCTAAGTGTTGCAATTTCAATTTTCATTCTGAAAGGGCACAAAACAAGAGGTATAAAAAGGAATTTTGATGTCATATCTTATAATGTCAGTGAGTGAAATCAACAGTGATGTATATGCAAGAACCAAGCACCTATAGTGATGCATCATTCAATTCAAATTTACTCGAAATATATTCACAAACCTGGCAAACTCCATGCTACTATTGGACCTCCTGTTCCCCTCGATATTTAGGCCACCTTCAGCTTCAATTCCCCTAGAGTCTGGAGGGCCAACCCAACGGCTCAAATACGTTTTCTTCAACAAGCTCTTTAGCCTTCCATCCCTTTCATGAGTAACTGCTTTTCGATCCCCACTTTCAGCAAGCAAATTTTCTCTATTTGTCTCCTGACCAATTCTCCTGCACATTATCATCAGTAGTACTTTCAATAAGTTACTGAAGCAACATATAGGCATTGAAGATAGTATACTCCTTGAAAAAAGAAGATTCTTGATAACATTCTCAATCACCAATCTTAAGATGTTAGGTTCCTTATGTCAGATTCGTAAAGTGTCATATAATCCTACATTTCTCGGTTCAATTTAACATTTGACCCGAACATTCTCTTTTCCCATAAAAGTATCATAACTTCTAAATTGTTCATAAAATCTGGTCAATCATATACTATGGCGAATAATTTCTTAATGAGTATGATTTTACACGACTTATTTAATAAATTCCAATATTTAGTCTCATTTTAGGGGGTTTGTTCAAAGGACCCAGGATATGTTCACAAAATCACTAGGGAGTAAGGGAAAAATTTTGTGGGCGACTCATAAATTGCTAAATCGTCCAGATAAAGTGGGTCTACTACCCAAGTACTAACTCACATGGGCGCATCTCAAGCTCCAAAATAATAATTTCCAGAACTAAAGTTTTACTACTTATCGTTTCCAGAAATTAATAGTGACAGAAATAACATCATTAATGCCAACATTTTAAACATAAAAGAAGAAATCTCACTCTTTAAGCTGGTGATAATCCTGCTTCAATTGTGCGAACTCCATTAGAGCTTTTACCTTTTCGTTGGTAACCTGAACCAAAAAGAATAATTGCACAGTTCATCAATCAACCCAAACAACATTATTATTTTAAGGTAACAACGAAACAGGCAAATAGATCTTTGAACAGAGGCACCAAAAAATTTATGCATATAATGGAATAACAAGGCAAGTGATCCATGAAGGTCACTTACCATCAAAATGCTTACACAATATGCAAAATAATGATACCATCAACAGATAAGGTTTCCTTTTCTTTTCTTGAAGAGAAACAACAAAGACCCTAATCCTAAAGTTTCCTTATTATGAAATGGAAGTCAGATATGAGTTGTCAAATTAACATGATAGTTAGAGTTCAATCTGTCATATATGTACGGTTCAGTCTTCCATGTGATAATTTATGACTTAGCAGCAAATCGCATAGAACACCCCCCCGAGATAATGGCCGGTTAGGTTTAGTTATATTCAGCGCATACAAGTAATTCTGACAGACGAGCATTTACAGAAATTACCTGTAGTAAGTTTCTCTGAAGCTCTTCTATTTTTCTTTCAAGAGCGGCGTTCACATTTCTGTCCAGTAAATGCCTTTCTTCCTGCTGTGATAAAAGCAATAACGTTGCAACCTGAAAAATATTCATGGTTGAGGAAAAAAAAAAAAAAAAAGAACAGTAACCACAAATCAGGAGCATTCATGCCAAAGTCTCACGAAAAATAATTATCAGAGATTTTTCCAGTAGGTTAAAGAAAGCAAAAACCTTATCTTGCAATGCCTGTGCAAGGGCTCCAGAGGCATCGTTCCCTCCAACTGCCACAAATTCTGATAAGACAGGGCCAATATTCTGCAACCAATATGGAATATATAAGAAACAAGCAAATGTAGAGCACAGAGCAACTCAGTTTATAAGCGCCTCCGAGCTTCTTTTGCCTACTATTATTCTAACTAGAAAACTGAGTCCACCAGCCACGGATTATATAGCAGAGAGCACTCGCAAAAACTCTAGTGCTTATCTTTGGAATCATTCAGACTAAAAGTCCACAAAGATGTCTGGTGTCAAGCACCATTGATTGTTAGTACCCAGTTTCCTCCAATTGGGTCGGCGTTGCACCGCCTCTCCTCACCCAACAGACAATAATATAACTTGAAGACAACAATATGCATAAAAAGATCAGTGATCATGCGTGTGAGTCGATGTTAAAGTCGGCCAAAAGTCTACCAGTCCTTATCATTTCAGATTCTCCTATTAATATGTTTCTTGCTTCCATTCAGCCTTTTAGTGTTCATCTAAGACAGAATGACACCTTGCTCTAATCAGACTCTAAGGCCCTGTTTGGCATGCCTCACTAAGCCTCACTGGACTGGACTGGGTTAAATAGTCCTTAAAACCTATGTTTGGTAAGGGAAGGGATTAAGTTAAATGAGATTATATAGTCCAATGGGAAAAAAAACGTTGGACTCGCTTGTTTAATATAGCGAGCCCAAAACTGGGTTCGCAAAATAGCGAGGATGCTATTTTGAACACACAGTCCGGCTGAATACCACCTCTACCATCAAACACACGAGCCCGAAACATCAAACATACCACCATCACCACGATGCCACAACCATCAGACCACCACCATCAAACACATAACCAGCCACCACATACCCAATCGAACCATCACCATCACCCAATTAGTCAATCAAACCATCATCACCAGCCACCACATACCCAGTTAAACCACCAGCACTACCCAATCGAACCACCACAACCATTAATTAGTGGAACTAGAAAGAGAGAGAGAGAGAGAGAGAGAGAGAGAGAGAGAGAGAGAGAGAGAGAGAGAGAGAGAGAGAGAGAGAGAGAGAGGGTGAGTTGATGGTTGAATCTGTAGTGGCATGAAGAGAGAGTCAGAAGGAGGGAAGGAAGAAGAAAAGATAAAGGAAAGAATAGGAAGAATGAAACAAAGAAAAACAGAAATGGCATGGGAATGGAAAGAAGAAGAGAGGATGAAGGAAGGAAAAAAAAAAAAAAAAAAAAAAAGAAACGGGCCTGGGAAGAAAATACAGAGGAGTGAAGATGAAGGAAGAAATGGGGGAAAAAAGGGGCAGAGAAGAAAAGAAATAAGAAAAGACAAAGAAGAAAAGAAATCGGAAAAGATAAAGAAGAAAAGAAATCAGAAAAGATAAAGAAGAAAAGACAAAGGAGAGAAGAGTATGGATGAAGAAAAATAAAAAGAAATGTGACAGTTTTAGTCTTTCAAAAATATTAGAATTTTATTTATTTTTACGCTAAAATTCTTAATTAAAATTTAAAAATTTTAAAAATTATTATTTTTATCCAACACAACACCAAACATAAGTCTTCACTATTTTCACAATCCAGTTTTTTAGTCCGACGCAACACCAAACGTAGGTCAGTACTTAATCCAGCTTAATCCAATCCGAGCTAATCCAAGACAGTCCTAGGATTTAGTCCGGTCCATAACAGTCCGCCGTACCAAACGACCCCTAAGTGTCTCTTCTTAAGACCAGTATAATTTCAATTCAAGCACCACCTTCCTATTTTGAAGGAACTCCTGCATCACTGTTCAATAAATAGCTCTACATCATAGTTAATGAATAAACCTAGTGGAGATATATGTTGAAACAACAATATGAAACTATCTCATATTATTCCCAGCTTCCAAGAAACAAACAACTGGATGTTCAAAAGATTACGCAGTAAACTCTACCAATAATATATATATTATTAATGAGTGAGTGAGAGAGAGAGAGAGAGAGAGAGAGATAGGGAGAGGAAAACAAGCAAGCATGCAGCAAAAACCAGCTATGAACGAACCTTGGATAACAACTGAGGTTCCGCATCAGCATTTTCATGTACATCTTGGCATTCATTTTTGTCTTGCTTTACATCTCCCGGAGGAGGCCCCACCTTTTGTAGTCTGCCCACATCAATTTGCCTACTCTTTTCCTCTATTGCATCACATATTGATTTGATACTAGCATGTCCCTCATTAAGTAGATTTATTACATGAACTCTATGCTGAGAATGGTAATGATGCAATTCTGCAATTTCATTCTTTATCATTTTATCTGTAATGATCTGCATGTAAGCCACTCAGAGTTAAAGTAAGCAAATAAAACTGATATTGAACCTTTTCTTATTCAAGCATGTACGTACTTTTTTCTTTTCCAATTCACCAACTCTCCTCTTTAAATGATTTTCGATTTCCAAACCCTACATGTCACAAAAAAATACATTTTTGAAAAATATACAAAGAAATTCAGTGTGCAACACAAAGCTGATGGTACAAAGCAAGTTCCTTACCACTTGTAGCCTGTTTCGAAGATTATCTACAGAGTTCCTCATCCTCTCAAGCTCTTCCTCTAATGCACTCTGTCTGAGGATAAGTTACTCAAGTTGCATACAGGACATACAATCTTAATCTAGTTACTTTGACAAAAGTTTTAAATAGATTAATTCAATCTGGAAACTAAAACAGAAGGGCAACGTCCTATTTTGATTCACAAGATGCACAGAGAGAGCATAGTCAATCTATACTACTTTTCTAATCTATGGATTGATTATGTTTTTATGGATTGCCAAGTATTGATATACTAATTCTTATGTTTTATGTGACAAAACAAACTAGAAGATCAACCTGAAAGTTAGCAACAAAAATGAGAGATATACATGTGTCCCATAATCAGGAATCATGTGAATCACAAGTTGAGAAGTGAGCTTTCAATTCGATTTAAATATAACCCACAACTTGTGTGAGTAGTTCAACCCAAAGCGAAAGGCCCTAATCTATATTAAAGTTGAGACCAACTTTGAGCAACTAGTACAACTAACAGTCTTCTAACAAGAAAAGGAGTGTGCATTGACAAAGTATGGCTTGATAACTCAACTTCAATCTTGTATTCCCAATATCAACATGCTGGACTGTCATTCAACTACAGAGAGTGGCCTATTTGTATATGTCTAAATAATGATTCCACAAGTACAACAAAAATATCAATTATATAAGTAAAGAACATACTGGCCCCACTTGATGAAGAAATAGCAACAAACACTACTAACAAAACAGAAAGTAAATAATTAGACTAGTTACTAGTTTTGGGTGTATGCATTAAATAGGAATGTAGACCACAATTTCCATCATGACTGCTCACAGATTAGTTGTTTTAAGATGCCTATGTGTTTCCCTTCCCTTCTTGTTTTCAAGGCCCTCAGCAAAGAGACGTCTGATGTTTGGTAATTCTTATGTTACTCCTTCTGATCTACTGTCTCCACTCGCTCAAACTCAGGTTAGAAAGTAACGAGTCTGTGTTGACTAATAGTTCAACCTCAGGTTATATCAAATTTACAACGAGTGTGTGTTGACTACTAGTTCAACCTCAGATTATATCAAATTTACACCTTCATGATGATAAAAATGAAAACCCGAAGATTATGAAAACTTACAATATATTTAGATGTTGAAGCATCATTGAAACTCCACCATTCTGCAGGATCATGCAAAAGGCATGCACATTTTCTGTCCCAACTAGTATCCTGAAATCCCTCGGGAGAATGCCGCCTGATCTCATAAAACTTATCAATTACCTGTTATGAACATAATATCTACTATGAGAAAATAGGAAATAGGAAAAGTCGAAATTGGGAGTACCACTCAACAGAAATGCACTATGCAACAAAGAAACTAATTTGAAGAAACAACTTTAATATAAGTTCTAGCTATACCTTGAGCATATTTAAATCTCTAAATAAGCATGAAATATGATCTCTAACTACGAATTTTGAGAGGAAAGATATCTTGCTGATTCTTTGGGACTTCAAGTACAACTAAATGTTAATATCTAATTTTTCAGGTCACGTCATACGAGCATGCATCAGATGTTGCTTAATGAAGACAACTTGTAGTAACACACATTTATAAAATCACCATGTGTCGTACTATTCCAGTTTTTTTGGGTTGCTATCAACAAAGAGAATATTATCGATACATGGGTAACATATGAGAGAGAGAGAGAGAGAGAGAGAACCAAGGGATCACCTTCTTGAAACTTTCATTATGCTCCTCTTGCATTGCTAAATCAGTTTGCAGTTTATCATTAAGTTTTTTCTGCTCAGAACAATCTGCAGCAAGCTCTTCTAACCTGTACACAAATGAGATGCACCTCATCTTGAAAGAACTATTGCATTCACTTGCATTATAGTATCATCTTCGCTTTATAGGATGCTAAAAACAGCATGACAACTGAAAGAAAATAATGAAAATGCCAAATCACAAGTTCCTAAAGTGACAAGTAGATGCCCGAAATTCAGGGAACAGACAGCCAAACATAACTTTGGAAAGAAAGAAAAAGTACAGCATTTCTATGTGAGATTTTTTTCTTTTTTCTTTTTTTCTTTTTTTTCATGAGAGCGTTAACACTTGACTGTTTGTTGAACCTTCAAACAAAAGATCCACATTAGCTCAGTTCAACTTTTTATTTTGTAAAATTACTGCTTATAATCAATTCTCCATTCATGAAAGGATGATAGATACCTCTTCTCTATATCGCATAGTTTCTTTGACATAAACTCCTCTTTCTCCCTAGCCTTCTCAGCCTGTGATAAGAAATGTAACATCTTAAAAACTTTTAATTTTTTTAATATTCCATACAGGAAATCACTTAATTAGTGTTATACATGTAGAAAATAAGCTTAAAAAAATGGTGGTTGCCATAACCTCCATTATTGAATGATCTCGTTCAGCAAAAGCTGCAGCTACACAGCCCTGGAAAAACTTAAGCTGCTTCTCTGCTTCCACATTCTGGGCAAGAAATTCAACAAATCATACCCAAAAATACAACAAAGAAAGTAATTTGCATTAAATTTCATTATAAATAAGAAACTACTCTTATTTCTCTGAAAGATTCTGCTAGATATTGGGATGCAAAAGAGGATGCCATCATCATTTAATTTCTTCTTTAGATAAGAAAAGAAAGCCAGCGTTGCTCTCCTGTACATTACTGTTCTTGTTGTTGTTTGAACTCTTTTTTAACTTTCATCTTTACCAAATTTGATTAAATTGGATAGCGAATGCAGATGTTTGGTTACATTACAATGCAAAGTCTAGCTAAAGGAGTAAGGAAGGTAGGAGGTGGGAAGGAGGGAGTGGGAGGGGACGGTAAGAGAGAGAGACAGAGAGACAGAGAGATAGAGACCTTTGCCACCTCTGCACTATGAAGATCAGCCAACTGGCCCTGGAGGTACAAAGCACATGTATCAGCTTCCATAAGCAGTTACACAAGTGAAGAAAGTTAAAGTACTCACTTTGATTCTGTAAGTCTCTGAAAGCTCCTCTTGAAGATTCACATTATCTCTAGTGCAAGCAGCTAGCTTCTTTTTCAAGTTTTCAATCTCCTGCTCCAAGCCAGCTGTCCTAATAGGCATTAAATTTTAATGCAAAACGTATTTAATGTTTTCTTGATAATACCACCCCACGGGCCATGGGTGACAAATTTCCCTTTCCCGCCTGTCAATAAAAAGAAGAGGAAAATGCAAGGGAAAAGAACTGGATCGTATTGGCTAGGTAGGAATTATACCTTTGAAAATGCATCTTAGTAGCCACAACAAGGTAGCTTGGTCCAGCTTGTTGCATACATAACTGTTCAATGTCTTTGCGTAATTCATCACGCTCTGAAAAACATTATAATCCACATATTTTATCTTACATGTGAGTATAGACTTGACACTGGAATACAAGTCAAGGTCACAAACTGAACAGCATTGTTTACAGAAGCACAATTATATACTTGACGTGCAGCATTGCCATCTTCCAAGAGTTGACAAGTCTTATATTTTGCAAAATAATTTTTTTTTCTAAACAGCATTGTTTACAGAAGCACAATTATATACTTGACGTGCAGCATTGCCATCTTCCAAGAGTTGACAAGTCTTATATTTTGCAAAATAATTTTTTTTTCTAAAGTACATGCCAAAGAAAGAAAGAGAATGTATAAAAGCAGGTTTCAGACTGGGTTTTGGGAAGATTATGCAACTAGCTACTACTGCTTGGTTGTATCTTGGCAGTCAAGGTGCACCCAATACAAGTCAACAATGATTGAAAACGTAACAGATTTCCTGTTATACATTGCATCACTTTAAAGTTGACAATTAAAGTGCTCGGTTAAAAGTAAGAGAAAGAAGATACACATGATATGCCTAGAAATCAGGAAAACAGGAGCAGAGAGAGATTATTCTTTCCACTTCATCGTATTAGCTATAATACTCCAGTTGGTAAATCAATTTCTTCAAGTTTCGAAAAGGGAATTATGGAAGTGATGAGACACCCTGCTTTCTTTTTCATTACATTGAAACCTTAATAGACTATAAACTAATCCCTTCAGCCAAATTGTAGTTTTCTTACAAAAATCACTTAATATCCCCAGATTTCGTTTCATGCAATGTTTTTAGTGAAACAACCAAGTTGTCTGCTTCCAAAGTCGTACTAGTATTACCGTGAACCTGCACATGCTTGTATCGAACACCAAGACTGACATCCCAAACTTGTAACTTTGACATGGTTATGTTTTCAGAAGCCTATTCAAAGATGTAAGGAGGCTTCTTGCTACCAGAACCAGCAACACACCAAACCTGCCATCCTGACCAAGCTAAACAGCTTTCGGTCCGATCCGTCATCCTTTTAACACACTTCAAGATGAACCTAAAACTCATCTAATACCTACAACATCAACTCCCTAAAACCCATATTTATGCTTCTTTCACGTCACTAAATTTACAAAACCAATTTTGAATTTTGCTTAATATATTGAAATTGAGGACCCAATAAATAGCACATACCTTGCTCCAGCTGATGAATGCGAGCCATCAAGGACTCCTTGTCGCTTGAATTTTCATCCATTGTCTTAAACAGAAACTGGGTCACAAAGTAAAACCCATTAACACCAAGCAACAGAATTCAACATAATCAAACAATTCGCACACTTCCTTCTTTCAGATTGAGGTCATTCACAGGATATATGATTCCAAAGTAGAAACGACTACGTTTCACAAGTTAGGTTTTGCAGAACCAGAGTTCAACAAAATTCATGACAAAGCTCCATAATTTCATTTATATTATCACTTCCATCATAAAACAAACATTTAAAATTGAAGGGTGTAGGTTTTTGGGTTGACAAAGAAACGGGATAAAAGAATTTAATTTAGTAAAAAACTATTTTTCTTTTCGTTTACCTGAAAATGGTTATAGGAACGACGAGAACAACTTCAGACAGAAATCAGAATCAGGTTCAACAAGAGAAAGAAGTTTGCTTTGCTAGCTTGCTGCAAGAAACTCCGAATTGTTCCTATTGGCTGGAAGTCTGGAAGCTAACTGGGCGAAGGGGGCGGTTGTTTTTTTTTATTTTTTTATTTTTTTATTTTTTAAGCTGTTGTGTAGTTGTTTTCCTTCTTGTATATGTAATTTAAATTTTTTAGTTTATTTTTAGGATTTCATCATAAAAAAGAATTAAGTATAAAATTAATAATTCTTTTTTTTGAATTAATTTGCACCTTTTGCTACCTTTTATGGAGAAATAACCAGAGTGCCTGATAAAAAATAAATTAATTAACTAAAAACTTGGACATGAAAATCCAATCCGGGAAAAAAAACATTAAAAACTTGGATATGAAAGGATAAGTAAATTATTATCCATTTAAAAATTTTAAAAAAAAATTGTTCTTTTCTTTTTAGGGAAAAAAAAAAAGATAACTAATGTTTCTTCTTGGCCGGGGAAAATAAAGAAAAAACTCATGGGGATGGTCGATATATTGTTGCTGTTGTGCTTGTAAAGGAGAAAGACTCCCGTGTGCTTTTTAAGGAAGCAAAAGCATTTGGAATTTTTTTATGAAAATTTCAATATTTTTATAATAAAAGCATTTTTCCAAACGAGCCCTCAGTCACGCGGGGAAATTTTGCACTTTTAACCCTGTCAAATGTTTATACGTATCACAAGGAAAAAAAGGCTTACCATTTCTATATTTTGTTGTTGAGAAGAAAATTTCATAAAACTATTTTTTCCTTTCCGCTCAACAGAATCTTAAATTTGAATCTCCCCTCCGCCATTGATAAAAAATAAATACAGGGTCGGTAAAATAAATGCCATATATATTCCAAGTTCCAACTGTCCATTCCCGGCAGACACAATTTACATAGAAGCTCAAAACGAAGGGGGCAAAACTGTCATTGGGTCAAAGTGAACAGTTTGATCCCAAGCATATACATGTTGCTGTATAAATTAACTAACTCAACTAATGACAGCTACCTCCACTTCTATCTTGAAGGCCCAGAAAAACAAATCAAAATAAGACAATTACAAAACATACATCCAGCTAAAACTAAAAACTTTTCTATCCCGCTATGAGTTCTAGTTTCTGCATTTGAAATTTCTAAAAGGAAATGAACTACAACCAAGAACCAGATGGGGTCTCAATACTTACTGTCTACAATGAAGCTAATCAACATACAAACTACGAATCCACCTGTGTCGGCCAGTTGAGGTGAATTTGGAATCTATCTCGCACTGCCAAAACGGCCTTGACATAATCTACAAATTACAATAAAACAATGTGTCGATCCCGAGAAACTTCTGGTTCATAGCTCTAGCCTTTTCTGAACAATCAAGGTCGATTCATCTGCAGCACATGTTTACAGGAAAAATTAGATTAAATTCAAAAGCTTCATAATGTGTGTGTGTGTGTGTGTGTGTGTGTGTGTGTGTGTGTGTGAGAGAGAGAGAGAGAGAGAGAGAGAAATGGCAGTTAGGTATGCGTGACCTCATTATATTGGTTACACTAAAAATTATTGCCCAACTAGACTCAAAGCCAGATATACCCCCAACTACTTTTATAAGGACATTTACACTTCTCTTATCAAACAACAAAGTTCAAATGCGCGCATATTAGAATTTAGAAGCGTCCACAAACACATGTTATGTGTGCAACGTGGTTGGAGTTCAGGTAGGAAGAGAGAGGTTTTGTGCAGGGAAGGAGACTGAATTGGTTGAGAAAGAGATACTGAGTAGAAGTTGAACTGAAAAACTAAGGTAATGTATAATCATCATACTAACTTGTTTAACAACAAAGGGGATTTCTTCTTTTTTTTTGGAAGAAACAAAGGGGATTTCTTCAATAATAGTATAGAATACACACACAGAGAATTACAATTGTGAGACTAGTCATTGTCGTTTTGCCAGAAGTAAGCACTTCAACTCAAGCCAAGACAATAAATTCACTGTAAAAAGATGACATACTATATGAACTTTACCATCTTCGCGGAATTTCTTCCTTTTAGTGTCTTCATTGCTGCTTCTGCAAACGCCTGTGCCGCATCAGCATCAGCTTCTGCAGCCTCAGCTTCCCGAGCTGCCTCCTCAGCTTCTGCAATGGCAGCTTCGGCTTCTTCAACTGCTCGAGCAGCAGCTGCAGCAGCCTCTCGTGGGGTCATCGTCCTCATCTTTGCAAGCTCTAAATCAATCTGCGCTTTCATAAGCATGGTGGCATCATCCTTATCGAATTTTGGAGAAACCATCTGTCTTCCCTCGAAGGGATACATTGAGGAATTTCTTCTTTTTTCAGAAAACACTGGAGTAGGTGCAATCCTGTATCTGCGTTTTACCTATGAAAACAAAAAAACATACTAGAAATTAAATCAAACTCGAATCAGCCAAGCCCTTATATTGAACATAACCAACAGAAAATCTGCCAACCACATTCGATTCCAGGTGTATGATGAGTTTATGTAAACCCAGGGCAACATCTCTTAAGGAATATCATGTTATAACTAGTGTTCTTTATTTATTTTAATTAAAGAAAATCCCAATTGAAACACACGAACAAAATAATATTGTAGACTAAGTAAATCAGATATCATCCAAGTACCAGTAAGTATTAAATATAATAATATCCATGATATCACTCTTTCTAGCAAGAATGAATATTAGACACAATATTTTTGGATCGTCATCAAAACTTCCATACTTTCAGATCGTCCATATTTCCATCAAGATCCATATTCAATATGAGAGATGACCATATATAAATCATATTTATAACTGATAAGCAAAAAGTGGCATTACTTTTCCATTTTTGTCCAATGATGCCTAAACAATGCGATCAAATAACAAATCATTGACAAACTCTCTTGAAGCTATGTTTCATAAATCATGTCTTAACACCTTCATTTACTTATCTAAAAGTTGGTCTAATATCCTCTCTCAAAAATAGGTAGATATACACGGCATGGCACACATCCGATGATTTTAATAAAGCTTTAATGTGGAATGAATTAAAATTTTACAACAAATTCAATCACCCATATATATATATATATATATATATATATATCATCAGCACATTCAAAGCTTGGGGAACAATAAGCCATCAAAGGAAAGCTGCTTCTTTTTGGTTTATCTGTACTATATCTAAGAAAAACTAAGGTACAAACTCCGTCAGTACACTACTACCAAGAAAAAATAAACCAAGTCTGGATTGCCAACATTCAAAAATGGATCACTAAAGAAAGAAATAATAAATATAGGAATAAAACAATGATATCAGAATCCAACATGAATATACTAAGCCCTCGTGGAACCAACATCATGGAAGCACTACAGAAACGCTGAGATCGAACTGAAATCCTTATCATGAAAACCTAAACCCTAATTACAGTTTAACAAAAGGGGGAAAAATTGGAGTAGGCAATATAAGGAAAGAGAGAGTGGAATGTAGGGAAAAGCAAAATACCGACTTGAATCTCTTCGACCATCACCTCAAAGCAAGAGCTTTGTGTTCTCTCTCAGGCTTAGTTTTTCGGCCTTGTCCCCAAATTGAACAATGAAAACACGAAGGGGAGGGGGGACAACTACGTAAAAAGAGGAAAAATGGACCGGGAAAAGCAGGACAATAAAGGAGAGATAACATACCAGTTTAAATTGCTATCTGTTGACTCAAAAAGTAAAGTAATTGATCCAAGGTGTCTAGATAGCGATTTAATCAGATATAGAAAAAGTCCGAAAGATTAGTGGAAACTAGAACATGTAAAACTATTTTTCTTGATTTTTGAAAGGAAAAAAAGAAGAAGAAGAATATAGGAACCCCACACCCACAAAAACGGAGTTCAACTCTCTACACCATTAGGAGTCGAAGCAGACAACCTGAACCGAGGGGCAAAGGTACTACTGTACTACATGGGCCATAAAAGTTTTAGAAGTTGCACTTTATCATGTGCCCAAACAGATTGGTTAAAGAAAGATAAAATCTAGGATGACTGCGATACTGTTTAAATATTTGATCCTCTAAACCTCATTAATTAATTCCGACAATCACCTTTAAGGAAATTTCAACCAGAACAACTACTCATTAATTAAAATTAGGTTCCTTTCTTTCATGTAGAGAGTAAAATGGACATAGCTCTTAATATTATTAAAATAATACAAATTATTATTATCATGTGGGGCCTATTAGCTCCAATGGTAGTGAGAATTTACTCCTGCAACCAAGGGACCTTCCATCCCCCTTTGGCCTCATTAATATTATTATTGTTCTTCTTATTCTTATTAACCAGAACTTTTTAGTAGTCCACAACCACAACCAAGGCCAACCATCCCGTTCCAAAGAATAAATTACAGTTTAACCAAATACACAATTGGTTAAAAGTGTTCTATAATGCAAAGTATGCAGAAAGCATTCGCACATTCCAGTATGATGATAAACCTTGGGAAACCTAATTTTTTTTATGCATGAGACAATTTTATCCATTTTAGTCCCACTTCTTTGTAAGTTCATAAAAATGGCAAGTCCATGCACATTAAGAAGTCATTAATTATTCATTTCACAAAAACCAAATAATCTAACACCAATAAAAATCATAAAGGCTATATATACAGGTCATTTTTTTGAGATTATTAGACTACATAATATATTTACCTTAATCAGTTTACGGCTTGACGTCAAGTATTTTAATTTCGCAGACAATAGCCTCTTGAAGTCTGGAGGAGCCCAATATTGTTCCTACCAAACCAAAACTCTCAGGGTGAGCAGATAACCAAATAATAGCTATAAAATAATGCTAGCATATTATATAACTCTAAAGCATTAAAATAACAAATAAGAACTATTAGATATACCCTATGTACGGACAGTAGGTACATAGCATGATTATTGATGAGATGAAATTAATTAATGATCTTATTCAGCCGTATTTAGAAAATTATGATTAAAAACCTATTCGATTTCACATACCATATAATTGGAATGTATAACCTTGGGATGATATGCAATTACATATCAGTGAACCCAGAGATAACGTTACTGATTCAGTGTCGTAAAAAGTCAACTTGCATTTTTGTTTAGGAGGGGGAGGGGGTTTGCAATGCACTGGCATAAACTCCTTTTCATAACCACGTCTTTAAAAGGCTAGGCTATTATACGGGGGGCTTACATTACAAATTACATTAGCCTATGGCTATAAGATGAAATTGAACATTCATAATTGTTATAAGGAGGCTTGAAAGACACGTTCCCTGCGTAAGAAATCATTTCTGGTGGATAGGGTGTCTTCTTGTAGGGATTAACCAGCAGACCAACAACTATTTAAATTTTTGTTCTTCTCAATTTCTTTAAATATTGGAACCCAAGAGAGCATGGCAATGCCAATTCCATAATGTTGCATAGGCTTATCAATGAAAATAGAATGCCCACTTGTCTTGAACCATGATATGACTGAAAACTATCAATCTCCAAAACCAACCAATCAATGGCTATTCGGGTTAAATTACATTCACCATTCAATACTTTTTTCTAGAATCCCTCAAAGGAAAAAAAGGAGAAAAATATCCTCAAGGAATCACAAAGAACATACAAAGAATGAAAGAATAAAAAACAAAGCGTAATGGAAACAATTTAAAGCTAAATGTCCGCACCCCAAAAAGTTATGTGTTTAATCAAGGATGTCTGTATATTTTACAGAGCTTCCCCTGCAAGGGACAATGAAGAGCAGATTCCAGGGCATTATCTTCTTAATATATATATTCCTTCTTTTTCTTTTTAACTACTGCAGCTAGTAATTGTTTTTTATGGAACCCTGATCCTTTCTAGAACAGCAGTGAGGATGGCATATATGCCAAAAGCCGCCTATGAGCGAAAATGCAACTTGAACTCAAGTAATAAAAACAAAATACACTAAACTCCTTTAAAATGATTCACTATGAAAACCTTAGCTGACTGAGCACACTGAAACACATCACTGTCATCTCAACCTCTCACTTATGTTGTGAAGTTTTTCAACTTCATGAAATATTTATACAATCAATCAATTGTATGACAGGATTGAAGTGGAATGTGTCATAGAAATAGCAAGCCAATTCAAAATACCACAGATTTTGTTTGTTGGACATAGAAGGCTACCTCTATATATGCTGCAATAGTCGTTTTATTAGAACCACCAGGCTCCTTCAAGCTAGTTATAGCTTCCGTGATAAGATTGTCCAGCCTACAAGCATGAACAGAAATTAACTCTCAAACATACAGCATAGTTTAAAAAGAAAAACACGAAATACAATAAAACTGTCTAACCTCACAATGGATCTTTTTGGACCAGAAGTTTGCTGTGTATCACTGGAAAATGCAATAGGCTTAGCATCCATGACATCTTCATCGCTTTGAACAACAGTACTGAGAGCCATAGAGTTTTCTTCCTGTTTAGGGACCGGATGCATTCTTCTAACTGCTGTCTTAGCCTTCTCTCGGGAGCCCCATCCATTTGCCATGACACTCATATTTCTCCACTTATCCTATCCACCATCAAAACAAAAAAATTATAAACTATTTACTGAAGCATAGTCTAGCAAAACCGTCAATTTTAATAATCTATAAAGAATTGATCAGAGTATCGCCAAACCTCATATCTGATATCATGAATACTATAAATGCACTGGCTAAACCTATTGATGGTTAGGGCGAAATTTCGAACTTGGAACAAGCATGAAGAAATTAACGATACTTCTTAACAAGTAGTAGTGTTAAAAGAACCCTACCTTAAGATCTACATTTGAACGAGAATACAGGACGCCGCTATATTCTGGATCTTTAAGTATGGTTCGCCACTTTCCTGCCCCATGTTTAACAACTCCAGCTTTAAGGGCTGCTTCTTCTTCTGCTGTCCATTTCTGCTTTGGAGCACCCATAAAGAGTAGAACAAAAAAACTCCACCAGAGAATCAATCTGCAGATTAGTGGTCTAGATTAGAATGTGCACTCGAGGACAAACTTCAAACATTAACAAATTATTAAAACTAACAAAAAAACAACACTCAACATTTATAATCAAAACTGAAAATCAATGTAAAATTCTATAGGGACTGAGATAACTGAATAAAAAATTTCAGCTACTGAGTTTTGCAAAACATAGTTTGCATAAGGATCTAGATTTGAAATGCAACAATTTGAAATTGTGTGAAGAAATATAAAACAAAGAAGGAGTTTCATCCATTGTTCTACCTTCAGTTTCTTTTTCCTTTTGTTCAATTTCATATAACTGGATTCATTATGAGCTGTTTTAAGATCACAGGGATGTCCTATAAGACTCTTTTATTGACAATTAGCATCTATTTTACTCTCAGTTCAGTAAAGTTTACCTCAACTCGGCAGTACTCAAATGTGCAAACAACAGTTATCTATAATTTTCGAAAATGAAAACAATAATTTTATAATTTAATTGCGTAATATCATCATGAAAAAACCGAATCCTTCATGCATAATTCAAAAAAGATAAAACCCAACCCAACCCAACCCAACCCTAAAATCTTCCACTGGGAAAATTTAATGGCTGAACCTGAAACTCCATTTCATACAAGCCAGTAACCCTAAAATCCCTAACAATTAATAACCAAAAGGGAAATCCAATACAATTCCATTTCCCTGTAAAATATTTATAAAAATGCTCAAATCACCTCGAATTTCATAAATGCACAAAACAAAGAGTCGTAATTACATGAACGAAATTTAAAAAAAAGTAATCAGGAAAAGGAAAATTACCAGATAAGCCAAAATGACGGTGAATGATTTAAAATTTCTTCGTCGTCGAGGTCTATTTTTATCGGGTTTTCATTTAATTTTGATTTGCGGGTTTTTTTTAAAAAAATTTGGTGTTTTGGGCTCTGAGATTTGAAATTCAGTTCGAGGTCGGGGAAGGTGAAGGCATGGTTGCCCTCTGGCGCTCTCTCCTGTCCACCTGGGATTTTTTGCGGATCGACACGAAAAATCTGTTTCAGGCCTTGCTGGCCAAAAGTAACATTGAATTTCCGTTCAACTTGACTATCCTGGTGACATGTATTACAAGGGTACACGCATGTGGGGTCCAGAGAGGTTTGCCTGTTGCACGAAAATTAGGGCATTCGAAACTTTTCCATACATTTTTTTCAATCAACGGAGATAGAGATTCGAACTTGAAACTTATTTCGACGTGTGCAATTTGAAATACCGTTACACTTAGAGTTATTTCAATACGTGGAATTTGAAATAGCGTTAGGGTTTAGAATTTATTTGGAGTTTAGAGTTTTAAGATTTAGGGTTCATAGATAGGATTAGGGTTTAGAGTTAGGGATTAAGGAAAAGCCAATTTTGATGGAAACCCTAATCCTAACCCTTAAACTACATATTCTAAATCTTACAACCTGAACCCTAAATTATAAATCTTAAACCCTAAGCTCTAAACGTTAAACCCCTAAATATGAATATAGTTATATTATACATGCATAAATTACAAATAAGGTGTGTTTTTATGAGCCATTGAATAATTCGTCTGAGCTTTCGCTTAATTACCTAACTTGCATTATTACCCTTTGAGAAGAAAAAAAAATGGTGCAAGGAGACTTGTGTGGAAACAACAATTTTGGTTTCTAGCTTGATCTCGTTTTCAATTTGATCCATATAATTTTAATTGTTTTAGTCCATTTTATGTAATTTAATGTTACGATAATTCGTATAACTTAAAGTTACAATAGAGTCACATGTAAATCATGTGCATTGTTAGGAGGCATAAACAAACTATCATTTTCCGCGAGATGATGCAACTTATGAATCCATTAGTAGTGAGTTAAGGTTGATAATTATCTAAAATGAATTCGCAGATGATGAAGATGCTAATGTAAATAGGGAACGTATTGGTCATGGTGTCGAGGAAACAAGAAACTATTATTCTTTTTCATTTCTTCATATATGGTATGATGTGTATTCTTGGAAAACTACAGTTTCTTTTTTTCTTGCTAGCATTTAGTTGGTTTTTTTATATTTAAAGAATGAGTATTAATAATAAATTTCCAATTACACGAATATATAAATCCTTCCGTGGATATATTAGTTGGCATTCATCTGAATCAACTCAGCCCCATGAATGTGTATTTTTGTTAGATTTTTACCTCTTCAATGTCTATTTTTGTTAGAAATTTACCTCTTGAGTGTCTGGGAAAAGAAGGAAATATTTTTATTTGTTATTTTTGAAATGAGAAAGGAAAGATTTTGAACCACACTGAAAAATATGGAGGCATCGATCGATCTTAGGCCTAACCTTTTCTATCTATCCTCCCTCACGAGGGGCAGAGTCATGTCTGGACTTGACATAACTTAATCCTAAAGGTCTGAAAGGAAATATATTGGATTGCCTCAAGATTATCTCCTACGTGAATCAAATTTGAATGCACTTTGGAGGAGGGGAGAGTTTGGTCCACTTTTCCACTGTGGTACCATCCCATGTGCGAAAGGAAATATATTTGACATACACCTTCTTATGGGTTGTTACCTCTAGAACAATTCTAGTTATCCTGGGATGAAAAAGTACATATCTTCTACACATTCTTCATTCTGGGTTTTTACATCTTGAACGATTCTAGTTATTGTTGGATGATAAAGCATATAGCTTCCACATATCCTTCATATCTGTTTGCTGACAAATTAGCTTCATTTTTGTACTCTTTTACAAATAGACTTGTCTTTGCCGAACTAATTCTTGATCAATTGCTTCAATTGAACCAAAATTCCACCCCAAAACACCCAATTGTGGTATTACAAATTTGCCAACTTGCCACTCTGGCTTTTCTTCCTCTTTTTCCTTTTTTTAATTCTTCAGTTGTCTTTGATTTGATGTAAGATTCCATGCCAACCTCCTGAAACTGAAAAATACAAGCCTTGCACAAAAAGAATCAAACATATTCCTTAGCTCGGAGGTAATATTCCTCCAGCGTTTTATGATCCCAAAGAACAAAATCCAACCCTTCACCTCAAACAACCCAACAAAGCCAAAATTCAAGTTGGGAGGACTTCATTTTCGTCCTTATTTTTTTATATGCCAGACAATCATTTCTTATGTCTGAATTTATCAAATATAGGAAAGCAATTGATCTCTCATTCTCAATCCTCCTTTCTCATAAACCAAACGAAGCCTAAAAGCTTTCAAAATCATATAGTTGTACAAAGTAAAATACTTCCCCCCTTACCATATAAGTATGAGCTTTTACAGTCCTGTCAATTGCAATATGACATGTGTGCATAAGTTTTTCTTTTTGTATTTTGGATGAATTATTTTTGTATATGTATCGAACTTCGCAGAAATGAGTAATGTCTCCTTATAGGGAATGAGGGAAGCATCCTTGTCCGAATGTACTTCAACCACAAAGAACCTCAAAATCTCCCACTACTTTTGCCTTCATCCCCAATGCTTCCAACCCAAAAGAAACATTTTCATCAAATTTTGATAATAACATAATTGCACATAAGAAAATGCAAGAAAGAACCAATGTGACCTTTTCAAACAGATGTTCATATTACTTATGAAAATAGACCGTCAAATAAAAATGAAAAACAAAAACTACACAAATGTAATAGATAGATAAATTCGACAACCCAACAAGGGATTCAAATTTTGTGCGCAATCCAATCAAATAGGCTTCAATGTCATGTTTGATCCACAGCTCCCTTCAAAAGCAAGCATCCAGCAGACAGCAACAGCACAGAGCAGCCAAACTGCAGCATTTCATGCAATTGAAAAACAAATCAGACAACGCCTCTTAAAAATCGAACACCATTTGGTACTTATATTCAGAAACGAACAATCATTGTCGTTTGTGCGACCTTAAAACACATCGAAAAAAGAGAAAGACAAACCAAAATGACTACATTACCCACTGCTCTGGTGGCATGGAAAGGGTAATTTTGGGAACAAAAAGCCTGGCTCCTGGCCAAGACTAGGACTATTCATGTGAACCTATCTTTCTAGGGAAGCGTGCATAACATGTTTCACTGTTAAGTCTCAACGACCGAGTTGACTCGCGCCAAACTCAGCTAGACAACTCAGATAAACCCAGATCTGAGTCAACACCCAACTCAGTTTCACAAATTTTACAAAAACAAACAGAGGTAGAAGAGAGGACAAAATTACATACCAGCCCTCCAAGCAGCCACTGCTACTGCTTTGTTGTTGAGGGGGAGGCTGGGCATACTGAGGGGCATAGGGAGGAGGGTACTGTTGTGGGTAGCCCTGTGGTGGAGGGTATCCCTGTTGAGGATATCCCTGAGGGGGATAGCCCGCTGGTGGATAAGCATCCTTGGGATATCCTTCCGGTGGATAACCTATTCCATTACAATTTAAACCAACAAAAGTGAATTAAAACCCAAAATCAGAACAAAAACCATTTCACAAAATTCAAATTTTAATTAAATTCTTCAAGCTTTTACATAGATCTGAACAAAATCAAGAAAAAAAAACAAATATTGGGAAAAGAAGATGTGACTTGCTTGCTTACCTTGAGGTGGAGGAACACCAACAGGAGGCTGTTGCTGGTTGTAATAGCTCATTCTTGGTGGTGTTCTTGATGGATTGCTGTAGCAAATTAAGCCCAGAAACTCAGAAAAGATCTGATCTTTTTTTCTGTTCTTTTTTCTTGTGCTTGTTATTTGTTACTCTTTTGGTTATGGAAGAGTTGGGAGAAGTTATTTGTGGTTGGAGAGTCGAAGAGAGAGAGAGGGCTTGGAGGGGACAGGCTGGATGTGGGAGAGGGGATTCGTTTTAAATACTTTGTTTGGTCTTTTTTTAATGAAATAAAATAAGAATAAGAAAGGCAACAAAGATGAATGCGACATCGGAGTTGTTAACAAAGAGAGGTTTGTTTCTCTGAGCAAAGAAAAAAAAGGAGGTTTGTTTCTACCAATATTCAAATTGAAGGAAGGTTTGTTTAAACTAACCTGCACTAAATAACTTGCCGCCTTCTTTTATTTATTATTTATTATTTTAATACAAACGATAAACTAATTTACGATAAATTATAGAATATTAAATTAGGGTTTTTCACACACACTATCACTGGTATGCAAGTAAAATCATTTTCTATTGGACTGGACTTTGTTGGCGTCTGTTTTTTATTTTGTTAAAAGAAGAAAAAAGGAAACAAAAGTAATTTATTTTTACAGTGAATGTGAAAATTAAATTAGGTGAGGTAAATTTGATACTATATTTTAACAGTCACAAATTGAAAACGGTTTAAATAAATCATTATTTGACACGAATTGAAGTTCGCGTAGATAGACAATTATTTGACATGGGTTCACACAAACAATAAATAAATCTGTTTAGTTTCAAATTCAATAACTCGATTTTTGATACAATAAACATGTTCAATTAGTGCGGTATAAAGTAACCAGTTAATTTTTTTCAATTTAAAGTATGCACTATATGAGTCACTGCATACTCATAGTGTTAATTTTTCATATTTTTTATATAAATAAATTTGAATTATTAGAAATAAGAAAACTTCTTTTAATTTCTTTGTTCACAACATAAGATGGGTTAATTCATCATCGAATTAAGTAATCTTAAGAGTCATTTAACATAAGTATCGTCCGACTTCTTAGTTTTCATCACAAAAAATATTCTGTTAAGTATTTTATATTAAAGATTAGTTTAGAATTTCAACACCAATCCTTCTTACGGGAGAAGTAGCGTAAAACTTGGGAAACATCCAGTGACTGACCTATTAAGGTACAAAGAGGTGTAGCTATACCTCTCTTTACCGGAAAAACCATTGTAGATGCTTTAAATTGCCCCTTTGCTCAACTGGTGTACAGATTACCTTATTTCCATTTTTAACATTTAAGTAAATGTCTTTGTCCTTTTACTTTCATTTATTTTTACATTACTCCATTTACTTAAGTTTACAATGTAAATAAGGAAGTACCCCCCATTTGGATTCAAATAAAAATACTAGAAAATTAAATTCTCACCAGATCAAATATATGAAAAATCGGTTTTAGTGCAAAATACGATTTAGGCTAAAAATCTCGCTCATTAAGTCAATATATACTTCATACTAAAATCCCATAAAATCAAGTTTTCTTATTTGATGTGTAAGGAATAAAAGTCACAAAAAATTATCTTGAAAAAATAATTATTCCCAAAAACCATTTTTCATACTTAGTTAATATTGCACCTTCACTAAAAAAATCTGGATCCGCCAGTGGAAACATCAACATCCTCTTGCTATATAGGCAACTGCTATAGTGGCAATTTCATGCATGCTACATTTGCACTTAGTAATTATCAACCCTCTACAAGTTGTAATTTGGGTATGTGGTGTCGAGTTGAGGAAGTCCTTCTCAATCTTGACTTGGGACCAAAGGAAATAATTGGTAACAATGTACCGTTCAATTTGATGGGACCAGTGAAAGATTCATGTTCAATAGTCGCAATTGAAACGATGATAGGGTGGTAAGAGTGGTGGTACATAGAAGCATTACTATTGTCGCCTGACATCGTAGGTTTTTAAGAGGGATAATAAGAGATAAGATTCAATGTAAAACAATCAATTAGAGTAATTTCTGAGACGTATTTTTCTCTTCATGCATGAAAATATATAAGATTACGTTGTCGTACTAATAAAATAAAAAGTAATTTAAACCCTAATTACACCCAATAAGTCAACTATGAGTAACAAATCTCCTAATTAATATTTACAATTCATAGCACTCCATTCTTCGCTATCATCATATGCTTTTGTGTGAGGCTATGAAGGTTGGGAAAGTTTTGTATAGCATCCGCTCAAAATAAGACCAATCATATTCCGCCCCATAAGCAATCCAACATACAGCAACAGCAGAGTGCAGCCAAACTGCACCATTCATCAAATTGAAAACAAATTAATTAGAGAATGCACTAATTTAATAATCAAGACCACTTCGCAAAGGATTTATTAGTGTAGTGGTTTGGAGTAATTGTTTTCCCATGTAAAGTTTTGGTTTCTAGTCTTACAATTCGTGTAGTGTGTGTGTGAGTTTAGTATATTATCACCCCTCTCAGTAAGAAAGATCGAAAAAAAATAAATTTAAGACCAGTTCATATGTTTCCTTAACAGAAATCAAAATTTCCTAATTAAAAAAATAAGAACACTACAGAAAAGCCCAATGGCCAAAGCACGAAATCCATATCCCCTTTGGCTCCCTTGTAAAAACAAAAACTATTCAAAAACCAATTTGTATATTGCATCAAACGAAAACGTACGGCATCGCACACCCCAATTTAAAAGCCAATGTCACAAATTGAAATGGTCAAATCATTCTTAGCTTATCATATGACATAAAAAATGACATTTTGACAAAAACTTATGTGCATGCTACCATTAGTCTCAACAAAAAACAACATTCTTAGCTTAGTTTCTCCATTTTTTTGGAGAAGCGTTTTTCATGCCAAATGAAAACATCCTCAAGTCTCCACAAAAAAAACACCAAGCTATCGTAGCTAAAAATTGAGTTTTTTTTTTTCTAATTTTTTTATGCGATAGCTCAAATTTGAGTTGACTCGTACCAAAATTTATTTTTATTTTTATTTATATAAATAAATAAATAAAACCAAACTTAAAGTATCCTAATCCTAAATATGGGTCAAGAACCTATGAGCTTGCTTAAATCAGGAAGTGAGGGAGGAGAAGAGCTAAGATTTTAGGACATAACGTAAATGTACATAGAGAAAGAAAGAAAATAAGAAAGGGCATAACGTACCAGCCTTGTAGACAACCCGTGCTACTGGTACTAGGGTTTGGTTGATGATGGGGAGGCGGTGGACGGTAATGTGGGGGATATCCAGGAGAAGGAAAGCCATGGGGAGGATATCCGGGAGGAGGATAGCCTGGGGGAGGATAGCCTTGGGGAGGGTAAGGATAACCTTGAGGAGGATAACCATGAGGAGGATATCCAGGAGGTGGAGAACCTTGAGGAGGATAGCCTGGGGGAGGATACCCACGATGTGGAGAATGTCCTTGTCCTTGTCCTTGTGGGGAATACACGTCCCTCGGTTGTTCTTTTTCTTGTACTTGTGGGGGATAAACATCCCTTGATTGTTCTTGTCCTTGTCCTTGTGGGGGATAAATGCCCCTCGATTGTTCTTGTCCTTGTGCTTGTGGGGAATAAATGTCCCTCGATTGTTCTTGTTCTTGCCCTTGTCCTTGAGGGGGATAAATGTCCCTCGATTGTTCTTCTCCTTGTCCTTGTCCTCGTGTGGGATAAACATTGCTTGATTGTTCTTGTGGGGGATAAATGTCGCTTGATTGTTCTTGTCTTTGTCCTTGTCCTTGTGGGGGATAAACATCGCGTGATTGTTCTTGTTCTCGTCCTTGTCCTTGCTGGGGATAAACATCGCATGATTGTTCTTGTTCTCGTCCTTGTCCTACCGGAGGATAAACATCCCCTGAATTTCCTTGTGGGGGATATGAAGGTGGCAGATGAGCGTATTTGGAATGTCCTTCAGGTGGTGGCGACGGTGGATAAATGTTGTTGGGATATCCATCATTTGGTGGTGGATAACCTAATTCATTATTTGCAAAAACCAAATTAAACTATACCCCATATAACAAAATTTTTTTTTAAAAACCTATGATTTGAAAATTCCAAGATTATATATCCAACAAATATATTCATACACATGCAAGAGAAACCATAAGGAACAAACAAGGAAATAGGTTTTGAAAAAAAAACATAATTAACCTTGAGGAGGCTGCTGCTGAGGAGGAACATCATTGGGAGGCTGCTGTTGAGGAGGAGGCTGGTGGTGGCTGTGATCACTCATTCTTGGTGTTCTTGATTGATTGCTAAGTCAAAAATATGTTTAATATTTCTTGGTTACAATGCAAAAAGCTAGGATCTATAGTTTTTGTATTTATTAGGGCAAGGAACCAAGGGAGATTTTGTCTCCACCAGTATCCAAAATCTAGGGAGGTTTGTTGATTTAAACTGGTCTGCAGTAAATAGCGGCTAACAAACTATCTGTTTTTTGTTTGACACATCGGATTTTGTTAAGTGAGAAAGAGGAGGAAAACTTCAACTGTGCGGAGTAACTGCTAACCATCACCGGAAAACGTGTTGCATTTGAATTAGTAATTCATAACATATGTGTAAAATTTGGAAAATCGTCTACATTATTTGAGAATACACACTTTTTTTTTTAATCAATAAAGAATATGGAGATTCGAACTTGAGACATATTTCATCATTAGAAAGAAGTATCATTCAATTAAGAATTAATTGTCATGCTTTCAAAACAAAGTATGAAATTTCACTTGCAAATTCAAAAGTGATTTCCCGAGTGTCAAAATTATCACCTTAAGGGGAATGCTTGAATAACTACCACCACTCAACAACATAATTAAAATGTTCTACCTTGAAGAAAAGATTGGAAATATACCATCACAAAAGCTATAAATAGCGGAAAACTTGTAGTTTCAATGGTTGAAAGTATTTATTCTTACTTTCCCGCTCCATAGGGGTTGTATGTCCCAAATAAAAGTTACTTTGTAGCACAACAAAATTGTAATTTTGTAAGTTGTCCGTGCCCAAATAAAACCAACAATGAAAAAACTTTTGGAAATTTCATTGAGTCACTTGATCTAGCCTTATAAGAATAACCATTGCAAAGTCCTAAATCAATTTCAATCAAAACAAGTTGACACATTCAACGTAGCCATATGCTTCAATCAATCAACGATTGAATCTGTCTTCTTTTCTCTCTTATTTTTTCCTCAAACACGCACATACAGACGTGGATACAGCTTGTAGCATGCAAGAATAATTAAACAGAACGTGATGTTCTATTTTGAGAAACTTTTATTCATAGTTTAAGAATCTGTTGATAAGTTTTCAAATAATTTGATTGAGAATAAGTCTTCCTTTGTTTTTTTTTTGTTTTTTGAGACACATTAAGTGATAGAGTTGAAAAAAACACTAAATACACAATACACGTTTCAAAGTTGGAAGAGAAGTATCACTTGACTAAGAGATTTTTAGTTTAATACCTAATTATTTAAGAATAAATTGTCATAAGAGAAAGATTACCTTGAATTAAAATAGATTTTTTTTATCAAATTAAAAAAATAAAGAGAGAGAAAATAATAGATTAACTAGAACAAAGAGACTATTATCATTTTCTGAACAAATCAATACGGTTTCTTTGCTCGAAAGGAAAAGGAATATCCTTTTGCATTGGTCATTCAATCATTTTCAGGGCTTTTATTTTATTTTCTACGTACTTGAGTATATATTATGCGTGCTTAATCTTCGGCTAAGGCCGCAAGAACTACTAGGTAATTCAAGCACCACAAACGAAGCTACAAATTATACTTTCTATTCGAATTTCGTACGTAGAATTGAATTGGATTGAATTTTTCACTAAATTTAAAGTAAATTTGTTCAAAACATTATTATGTTCAGAGTAAAAATATTAACAAACAATTGGAAAATGAGAGGAAATATTGCGGGTTGGCTTATTTAGTGTGAGTTGAAAAAAGAGTTAAAAAAATATATATCATCAGCCTTCTTACCTAATTACTTAATAATGAATTGTTTTAAAAGTTTTATCATCTACTTGGTTTTGAAAAAGAAAAGAAGACTAAATGAGAGGTTGAAGCCTTGAAGGTGGAAAGATGGGTACTCATATCATTTTCTGAACGAATCAACTCGGTTTCTTAGCTTGAAAGCCAAAGAAATATCTTTTAGCATCGGACAGTCAATCATTTTCAGAATTTTTATTAATTTTTCCTTTTGTGCGTGTGGTGTGGGTTATTTCTAAGCAATTTTTCTTTGTGCACTTCTATTTGCACAAGCCCAAAAAAAAAAAAATATGACATTGTGCTTCTTGTCTGGGCCTAAGCATGGGTGTACTGATTTAAACTTTGAGTGTATTTAGAAGCTCACTAAAACAAAACTTATACCCAAAAGCCTAATTTATGTTATTTTTTCCTTTCATCCACATATGGTATGAAAAAAGCTATTGATTTATAGACTAGTGATCTCGTGTTCGAATCTCTATGGTACTGTGTGTGTGAGAAGCCCCATTTCTCCTTGTAGTTTAGACTACCACTTGTGTTTTTTAAAAAAAGTATGAAAGTAACTTTAGCTATGTGTCTATATGTATCATGCATTTGGCAAAATCCCGTTTAAAAAACACCATTCACAATGGCCAAATCCAATGACTTTATGACTAGATTAAATTAAAGTCCTAACCCAAATTGCCAATATCAAAGCTTGTGATACTAAACAAAGACAAAGGTGGCATTTCTTGTTACCCGAAGAATGTTCTGAGCTTCTTGTTTAAGAGGGTTGGTAATTAACTTGGGTTTAGGGATTGTTGTTCACCAAACATAAACCCAACTTTGGGAAAAGGAAGAGCATTAGGGTTGGTGCACCCTCTTGTTTGACCGTAGTCCTTTACTTGCTCTCCATCCATCCATACATAAAAATCCAACCAATGAGAATTGAGAAATTCCAAGAGTAAAACAAGTTTTGGACAAAACAAACATACATTTGCAGGTTTGAAAAAAGGGTCAAGCCACTTTTGCAGTCCTCACAGAAAGAGTACAGCCCCTCTTTTTCAGTCCTTAAGAGCACGTCCAGCGCGCATAGGAAACCGGGGGAAAGGCCCCCTGGGCGAGCCCGAGATGGCTCCAGCGCAAGGCCCGCAGCTCTGTTTCGTGGTGGGTCCCACGAGCCCGATCAAGCCCAAGGGCAAGTCTTGCCTGGGCTGAAGCCCGAGTTTGGTGACGTCAGCGTGACGTCACTTCCGACAGGCTCCAACAGGAATATGCCACGTGGCGCGTCCCGGACCCTCCGATGCAATTTTTTCCAGAAATCTGACGGCCTTGCTTTTTTTTGGCTTAAAAAATTGCAAAAAAATTCGAAAAAAATTCAAATTTTTTTTTAAAAAATACCAAAAAATTCTGGATATTTTCCCTATAAATACCTAATAATTAAAAATAATTGTATGATGAGTGAGTAGATATTTCAATTGTATGATGAGTGGGATGTGAATTTTATAACAAATATGGACACGTGGCAACCGAAAATTTTATCCGAAAATTTTATTTGAAAATTTTATCCGAAAAATGTTATCTTAAATTTTAAGTGAAAATTTTATAATAAATAGTGACACATGACAACCGAAAATATAATCTAAAAAGCTTATCAAAATTAATGGTTTAAAGTATAAAAAAATAGGAAATAAAGTACAATGAATAGTAATTGCCTTAGACTTTGCCCTCATGGGTGGAACCACAAATGCAAAGGTTGACACTATTCACGTGAATAGTGGCAGCCCTTACTTGCCCTTGCCTTAAACTTAGCCCTTGTGGGTGGAGATGCTCTAAATGGGGACGGTTTCTTTGGCAAGCCAACCACCATTTTTTATCTCATCAACTCAATAAGGTCTCAAAAAATCTTTATATATGCACAAAATAATACTAAAAAATGGCTTCTTCTTTTTTGTTGGTAACAGTCAATATTCTTTTTGACATGATCAGAGGATATGATAGGCTGCTGCTGCTGCAAAGTCTGCAACCTGCAGCTCGTCTGTCACTGAGATATGGTTTTGGTTTTGCTCTGTAGGGCTCTCAGTCTCAGCTGCTCTCCTCTTCAGGAACCCTACATGTCATGTGACCGCCAAAACCACATAAAATTAGAAAAAATTCAAGTTCTTGATCTCCAAGCAAAAACTAGTACAACTTCTGTAATTCAGGCTTGTCATGTCCACAACAGAAAAATTAATAATGAGAATCTTGAAAATATTTTCTGGAAAATCAAATCAAAAATCCTTTTAATAATATTACATAGTAGAGGCACTGTAGGAGGACAACATATGAGATTGAATTCAAATGTTAAAAGCACTTGGTTTTATCAGAAACCGTGTGAGGCTGAGTTGTGTTGTGTCAATTTTTCTCTTGACCAAAAATAATGCTTACATACATGTATCCCCTCTACGAAAGTTTTCACATTTATCATTAACATTAATAGTCGTCTCCATACGTTGTAATTTTGTGTGCACATACAATGTTGCAAGAGTTTTGATGTTGGCTCGAGTCTCTATTACCCTTTCTTTTATACAAGAAAAATTTGAGAGAGGTGAATCGAACATAAGACTTTATATGCACAAATAATCACTCTTAAATCCTTGAATTATAAGATAATTGGACAACACGACACGAGTATCTAAATATTATTAAGATTAATATATATTTTTAGACAAGGAAATGCTTAAAAAAATGAGTACTAATATTTAGGGCTTTACACCACATTTACTTACCACAACTTTAATAAAGGTGCCACTTATATTGATGTTGATAGGATAAAT
Organism: Prunus persica; assembly: GCF_000346465.2. Classification (NCBI taxonomy): domain Eukaryota; kingdom Viridiplantae; phylum Streptophyta; class Magnoliopsida; order Rosales; family Rosaceae; genus Prunus; species Prunus persica. The sequence continues at coordinate 16,195,637 of NC_034016.1, forward strand.
ATGAGTCAAATCCGCGTTTTAAGAGAGGTACAAAGTAATTTTAGAGTAAAACCTGATAGAAAACATTGTTGTTGAATTGAAAGAAAGGAATGTAATTTGGCAAATTGGTGATAAATTTAGTTTTTGATGGAATTAAGTCATAACGTATCTGCCTAATCCCTCATCTCTCCAGTTAATGATTATAAAAGACTCACATCGACGAAATCGTACCCCTTTAACCTCTCAACTCATGTCACCCTTTTAGACAAGAGAGACCACACTGCACACCCCAGCACAGAGTAACATTACATACAGAAGTTGAAGAAAGCAGAGAGACTCTGCGTCTGAGAGCGTGAGCTCCATTAGCCTTTTGCTTTCTCTCCAACAATGGCTGGAGGAGGTGGAGCACAAAAGGTGGATGAGTTCCAACCACACCCTATCAAGGACCAACTTCCCGGCGTCGACTTCTGTGTCACATCTTCTCCTCCATGGCGTAGTTCTCTCTCTCTCTCTCTCTCTCTAATACACACACACAGAGCACTACCTTGTTTCCATTACATTACCTTACATGGATTATAGGATCAAGTTTCCGTTTTTGTTTTTGGGTAAAAAATCAGTGTGAAAATATATGTATCATTTTGGTTATGGTACTTGTAAATATTCTCGGTTTCTCGTTAATGTCAGTTTTGTTTGGTTACCAAGAAAAAAAGGGATTGTAAGAAAAGAAACTGGTTTGCAAAGACTAGTCTCTGAGGATATTTGATAAAGTTGAAACCTTTGCTAACATGATACTTTTCTCTCATCTCTAAATAGTGAATACACAAATCCCATCAACTTTCTCGTCTCTTTGTGTTTTAGTGTTTTTTCTTGAGTTCTTAAATTTTGTGATTCTACCTCTTCCAAGTTTCACCCCTCTCTCTCTTTCTCGTTTTCCTGCATCTCCCGGCAAACATATTAGAGCATTCCATTTGGAAATGTTCTGTTCCTTTTTTAAGACTCCCATGTATTTTATATTGTGTTTTCTGTTTTCTCTTACCCCCTAAGTTTTGTTTGGCTACCAAGAAAAAGGGATTGTAAGAAAAGAAAATGGTTTCCAGAGACAAATCTTTGTGAGAAAAGAAAACGAGAGGAAGTTTGGAATTGGATAAAGTCGAATCCTTCACTAATACAGTACTTTTTCTCATCTCTGAATAGTAAATACACAATAATCCAATGAACTTTCTCTTCGCTTTGTGTTTCAGTGTTTTCTCTTGAGTCTTTTACGTTTCATGATTCTAACTCTTTCAAGTATCACCCCTCTCTGCCTTTCTCGTTTTTCTGCATTTTCCGGCAAACCAATCAGAGCATTAAAGTAATTCCATTTTGGCCTACGTTCTATTCTTTTGATTAGGCTCCCCTGTATGTTAACATTTGTTTTCTGTTTTCTCCCTCTAAAATTTTATTCTCTTCCCTCTAAAAGTATTATATCTTGTTATACTATTTACTAAAATTTGTTTGATTGGTTGCAGCTGAAGCCATACTTTTGGGATTTCAGCATTTCCTGGTAATGCTTGGGACCACTGTGATCATTCCAACCATACTTGTCCCTCTAATGGGTGGTGGCGATGTAAGACCTCTTTCAAAAGAAAAATCTTACCTTTTTGTTTCCCATTTCTGATTCATGCTTGCATGGTCTTTCTAACAGTAATTGCTCTACCTTTATGTTAATAGGTGGAGAAGGCTGAGGTGATAGAAACTTTGCTCTTTGTTGCGGGTATTAACACACTCTTGCAGACTGTGTTTGGGACTAGGCTTCCTGTTGTGATGGGGGGTTCTTATGCCTTCATCATCCCTGCTGTCTCCATTGCTTTATCCCGGAGGTTCAGTGTATACATAGACCCCCACCAGGTTGGTCTGATCCAATTTGTCATTTTCCTTTCTCCTATTTTCAGCACTCTATTGGACTCTAGGGCAGAATTTATGGATGGTAAGTCAAGGGTTTACATGGAAATGATTACCATGTACTCTTTCTTTCTTCCGTGTTTGGTGACTTATAAAGGGAGCCTGATGGATTTGATGTCCTGTATTTTTTTAGTTCGTTTGTACTTATGGTCTTTCTTATGGGTTGTGAATGCTTTGTTAGAGGTTTAAACAATCCATGAGAGCAATACAAGGAGCAGTCATAGTTGCATCTTTCTTCCAGATGATTCTTGGCTTTCTGGGGTTTGTGAGAATTTTTGGGAGGTAGGTTGTGGCACTAAAGCTATTAGAATCTGATGATGTGCTTATTACTTATTATTATTGTGCGTAAGAAAGAACTTGATTATTGATGTGGCTTGATGCAGGTTTCTTAGCCCTCTCTCTGCAGTTCCTCTTGTGACGCTTACTGGACTTGGGTTCTTTGTATTTGGTTTCCCTCAGGTAACGATGCTGAAACCTTCATTGCCTTATTGCTTGTTGCAAGTGATTGGTATATATGAAACTGCTGCTATTTTCCCTCATGCACACCATGAGTTCTGATTCATGTTAAGTCAACAAATCTGATATGTTGGGGTAAAAATTAACATGGATTATATTCCAAGGGATTGTGCCTATGTGAAAGCCTGGTGGTAAGCCACCAAATTGACAGGGCCCATCCGAGGTATGAGTCAGTTGGTGTTCCTTGAACTTGCATAGGAATAAAGAAATGTTCTGAAACATTGTTATACATATTATAATAAATGAGCTCTGGTTGATTTGTATTTAGATATCACTGTAGGTGGTTGAGAATAGTTTTGCAAAACTTTTAAACTTTTAATCTCAAATACTCTTTTTAGTTTCTCTTTCAACTACATGGAGGTGTTGATTTGTTTGGATCATCACACCCTTTCTTCCTACTTGATGGTTGCAGCTGGCAAACTGTGTTGAAGTTGGACTACCAGCATTGATTATACTGGTTTTTCTATCGCAGGTAGGCAGAATCCTCAACTATCATTTTCTTGCAGTCATCTTCAATTTAATTATCAATTTCTCAAGTTATATTGTTTTATAGAATGTAAATCCTGCATATCTACTCTGATTAATTATCTTCTAATATTTAACCCTTGTTACTGCAGTACACGATGAAGTTAAAACTGCCTATATTTCACCGATTTGCGGTACTATTTTCTGTTGCAATTGTATGGGTATATGCAGAAATTTTGACTGCAGCTGGTGCATACGACAAAAGATCTCCTATAACTCAAAGAAGTTGCCGCACTGATCGTTCTGGGCTTGTTAGCTCTGCTCGTTGGTAAGCTTAAAGTTCTAACTTAAAGTCCTGTTTTGAGTAATCATAGGATCTTATTACTTTTTCTGTTTGGGAATAAAAGCAAAAACTGAAGTCTGATTATCATAGGTCATTTACTCAGGCTCCATAAACAATTCCCCCAACTCCTATTTAGTTTCATGTTCCAGAAGTTTAGTCCTGCATTGTCAAAACTCTTGTATCATTGTAACAGTTATATAAATATTTTTCTTAATTTAGAGAGATGAACAATAGTACGACATTGAATGATGTTTCTTTTTTTCACCATATGTAGGATAAGGGTTCCCTATCCATTTCAATGGGGGCGTCCTGATTTTAATGCTGGGGATGCTTTTTCAATGATGGCTGCAGCTTTTGTTGCCATTGTTGAGGTAAACGCTTATGAAGTTCATTCTTGTTTTCTTTATTGAATTTCCTATTCTAATTTTGATACTTCAAGATTACAATTATGCATACAGATGTTCATTTTACATAGTATACATAAAGTAGACCAGTCATCCTTGTTAAGATGTCTTAGGAAACTTTTGTTGGTATGCCTTCACATATGGTTTTCTTGACGCTGTAACAAAGAATAAAATATAAATTAAATGTACTTGTGATTTGTAAGGATGCATTGTGTAACTTTCTCATCTTATGTTAATGCTATCTTTTTATTTGAAATATGATTCTCTATGAAAGGTTTGCAAAATGAATACACAGTACTTTCATTTGCCCTGACATATCCTTTCTCCCTTTCATTTGGGGCAGTCAACCGGTACCTTTATTGCGGCATCAAGATATGGGAGTGCCACCCCTCTACCACCTTCTGTTCTCAGCAGAGGTATTGGCTGGCAGGTAGGAAGTGGTCCTATGAATTGTCATTTTAATCACAACTTTATAGTAAGATTTGTAGACGCTTTGTAATTGTTAGTTCTGCGACACTTATTTGGTCTTGTAAAAATTTCAGGGCATAAACACATTTCTGGATGGCATATTTGGCACATTAACTGGCTCCACGGCATCAGTGTAAATATTTAACTTATGAAGTTATGACATCCTTCGTTGTAGAATTCCATAAGGACAAATGCTTCTCTGACTCAACTATACAGTGTGCATAATCAATTTGTAAAAGGTTTAACTGGCTTACAAGTGCATAGCCAATATTGCTAGAATGCCACATAACCTTTACCAATTTTTTATTACTGGGCATATAAAAAAGATGAACAACGTGCAAAGATGTTGATTTATACGAAATCTGGAGATTGCTTTACACGATTGTTGGATAAGTTTGTCTGCATATAATCCTGTAGAACAGTACATTAATCACAGTTCTCGATCCATATTACAAGGGCCTGTAGTTTTGTGCATTGAGTGCGTGGGTGCCCTAGTTGTAGGCATTTAGCTCACTGCATTTTCTAGTGAAAATATATCTAAAGAAGAAATAATTGTTAACTGAGAGAGAAAAAGAAGAAAGAAACTATTTGCCATATTGTGTAAACATGTGATCTAATGATCTTACCCTGTTTTTCTAGTGAAAATGCAGGTCTTTTGGGATTAACGCATATTGGAAGTCGGAGAGTAATTCAAATATCGGCAGGCTTTATGCTCTTCTTCTCTGTATTAGGTTCAGTGTTCTGTTTAGCAATCTAAATCTTGAATATTCTATATTTTTGCTGGGCTAACTGTTTATCTAATTTGGATGCTTAATTTCTCAATAAGGATATAAACTAAGTGAGTGCAAGCAGGAGCTTATCATCTTATTGACTTTGTTTACATTATGTGGTCTAAGGTGTCATTAATTATGTCATTCACAGGAAAATTTGGTGCTGTTCTTGCTTCTATACCATTACCTATTGTGGCGGCTTTGTTTTGCGTCCTCTATGCCTATGTTGGTACGCATTTCATTCCTATATCATAACTATGAAAATGTATTATTGGCTTTTTTTTAAAGTTTATGTGAACATACTATGAATAATTCTCAGTTTATTGTCCATGCTTGGTCACATATAATTTGATGATATGTACTGTTTGGTGTGCAGCTTCTGCTGGTCTTGGTTTGCTCCAGTTCTGCAACCTAAACAGCTATAGGTCAAAGTTCATTGTTGGCTTTGCTCTCTTCATGGGTCTTTCTGTGCCCCAATACTTTAACGAATACCTCGCAACTTCTGGTCATGGTCCTGTTCACACTGGTTCTACTTGGGTGAGTAGTTGAATTGCAATTTATCTTCAAAGATTCACTGTTGTCTTACAGAAAACTCTGTGCTAACACCAGAATGCTGGTTATTTACTCTTGCAGTTCAACAATATAGTGCAAGTAATTTTTTCATCCCCAGCAACAGTGGCAATTATAATTGCTTTCTTCTTGGACTTAACTGTCAGTCGCCAACACAGCGCAACTCGGAGAGATAGTGGCAGGCACTGGTGGGCAAAATTCAGGAATTTTGACTCAGATACTAGGAGTGAAGAGTTCTACTCATTGCCATACAACCTTAATAGGCATTTCCCTTCAGTTTGATGCTAAGCATCCTTTCACTCCATCCAATACTTTTCATTAATGAACAGCTCAAATAGAGGAAACTAAGGAAGAGCGTCTTGTGTTTTGTTGTCAAGTTGACAAAGTAAAAAAAAAAGGGATATGTATAGGAGCAATTTGGAATGGGAAACCATCTTGGGTAATTGAATACACACTGAGCTTGTAATTATATTCTTATAGCTGAAAACTTGGTATTACATTTGTAATGGAGCTTGGAAACCCTCTAATTACTGATTTTTCAAGAATTTGATATGTTGTGAAGAGAACAACTTTATATTGGAATTGTTGCTGGCATTCTGTCACAAACAAAAGACTAGTTCACTTTTGGGGTTTGGCTTTATTCTCTATGGTATAAAGGATCTGTCAATATGATGTCTTTGCCTTGTTCTGGTGTAAATGTTTATCTTAAATCTTAATGGAAATGGATTTGCTTATATGGGGTTACCTTATCCTAATTCCTTAGGGTTTAAGATACACAATACAACATGTATATTGATAATAAATAGATAAGTAGATTAACATATAAACCCCAAGGGAATTAGGATAAGGTTACCTAAATAAGCAGGCAGAAAGTACTGGTTGTGGGGTTCAGAATTGTATTTCTGCATTGGCATTATTGGAGCCACATCAAAAGTTGGGTTTGGGAATGGACTTCAAACAAAGAACTGCTGTACCTAGGAATCAAAATAGAATCCAGGTAACCAATTGAGAACAAAATCCAAACCCAAAGCTAGCTGGCTGTAGTACTTTGGTATCTAAAAAGAACCAGCAAAAATTACATACCAGTAAATAAATGAATTCAAATTCCACTTCAACCTAACAAGGAAAAAAAAAGAAATTCAAATTCCACATTGCTGGGGTTAAGTGGAATCCAAAGTCACAAGGCCTCTGTTGTGTCACTTCCTTGTTTTTTGTGGTCTGCACTCTGCTCTATTGTGTTGCTGTCAAATGAAGCACAGCCAACTTGGACATCTTCCATATCATTCACAGTGCACATTGCTTACATTTTGTGTGGGAAGTTACAATGCTTGTGAATGTGAGTAAATCTTTCTAATCTTCACGTAAATGAAAACCTCAACTCAACTTGTTTTTTTTTTTTTTTCTCATTCAACAATTGTCTCATTTATAATATTTGAATTGAAAATATCCTTGCATAAAGTGAAAAATCAGTGTTACTAAACCAGATGATCATGTATGTAACTAGCACCAGAACTAGGTTCGGGCCTTAACACAACTAGTATAGTATGAGATGAGTAAGAAGAGGGGTAAATCTTTCAAATTTTCATATAAACAGAGGAACTCATAATTTTTTTAGGTCAATGGTAGTTTTTATTTTATTTTATCAAAGAACAACTTCATTAGATGATCTTCAACAATACAAAATATGATATCAACATGATATTCAAATAACCAAGTTCAAGAGAGCAACATGACTAACACACTAAAGCAAAACTAAAGCGGATAAAAGCCGCACTAACAACTATTAGTCCATATTATTATAATTAATCATAATCTCAATCAAAACGCACAAAAAAAGTGTCACAGGTTCTATTCAAGATTGGCTGCAAGAAGAATGATTTTTTTTATTTTATTATTTAACTTTTATAAAACAACCCACCTCTACCCCCATCCTATCATTTTGGCATTTTGATACCACAAGATATCCATATGCATATATATGACCATTCGACCATCATTTTCAAGTTACATTAAGCTGATGCAGACTTGGGGGAACCAAAAAACATATAAGCTGTCATTTTAAATAACGACAGTAGACCAAAGGAAAAGTCATGTGCACCTCTGATATTTTTGAGCCATTGTTGAAGAATTAAATACCTAACTTAGCTTGCCCCAACTTCTGGTTTGTTTTTTTTCCCCATAAAAATATGGATTTACCATCTGTCTCCTCCACCTACCCCACCTCCTCTCACCAATTGAGCTAAAACCCTAGAACAAGTTTCACCTATATAAATAAATATTGGAGTGACCGTGATGTTTTTAGTTTTAAAATTTTGCTTAAAACAGGCAATGCTACAGGGCTTGATCTATTTCTGTACACATGAAATGTCTTATAATGTAAAGCTAGGGGTGAAGAGAAAGGTTAAGACTAAGATAAATCATGGGTCCAATCTCATCCCAATGTAAAAGAAAGAGATGTCTTATAAAGTACGCCACATTTTATTTGATTAACGAGGAAAATCTTGGTGACTCGCTCTCTCATTGCACAAAATAAGTTTTGAATATGTATAATTATGTGTAAAATACACGTACAAAATTTTAGACTGAAATCGTTAAAGTTTACAGCTCGTTAAATGCTAGTTATTTAATCACTCAATTACTTATGAAGGTAACGCATGTATGTCCTTTTTTTTGGGGGTAAAATTAAATGTATGCGACATAAAATTCAGAATGTAGTGCCCATCATGCCCAATCTGCTTTCAATGTGGAATCCATTGAGGCTTGAAAAATAAATAAATAAATAAATTCTTTTGGTTGACATTTCTTAGCATGGTTCTTATTGACATGATTCAGACTAGGTGTGGGCCTATTGGGCTACTCTCTCTCTGCTTGACGAACATCACGGGTGGTGGTGGTTTCCGACCAATGTTCAAATGGTGGTACGTTACGCTTCTAAACCCTATTTCGCACGTAATAATTTAACTTTGTTCAAAGACATAATAAGGAACTAAAAAACAAAATTCCCTCCAGGAGGATGCCACCTATTGTGTTGAACCTTGCAGCTGTCCCGTGGAAAGTTCTCTCCATTGAATGAAAAAATAATGAGAGAGAAATAAATCTATCTGTATGTCAAATCGAATCCATTTTAACGTTTTTCTAAATTTTAATTTTGTTTATATTAAAATTTATTAAAATCTCAATTGAATATATTGGTTATTATAATTTAGCTTAAAACCCAGTAGAATCATGATAAGTTGCTTAAAAATCAGTTGAATTCCTTCTGCTTTAATGGGTTTTCACACCCTATAATCAACATTCAGTCCATGTAAGTTGGGTTTTGAAATTAGCATGCAATAATTTTGGATTGGATTGGATTGAATTAGTTGGTTTAATAGGTTTCGATTGAATTTTACGCACATTTAGAGTCTACTTGCGAGTGCTCTTTATGAATTGTTTTCATCAGTATTTGTCTTGTTAGAAACAAGTTTTAACAAAATGTAATGGAGAATGTTAGCGGCTTTATCTTTGTTACTAGATGTTACCAAGACTGAGACAAGATAACTAGTAGGGGTGGGCACGGTTCGGTTTGGACCGGTTTTTACCTCAAATTAGAACCGATCCGGTACTATTTATTCGGTTTGGTTCGGTTCGGTTTTAATAAAAAAAAATTCAAAAACTGTCCGGTTCGGTTTGAACCGGTTTCGGTCCGGTTCCGGTTCTGGTTCGGTTTTGAACCGAATTATAAAAATTATTTTTTTAAATTATTTTTTAATACAATTCTCAACTGAAATATTATTTTTTTACTTGAAAATTATCAAATTATTCAATTTCATATAAAAAATAAATATTAAAGTGAGAAAAGAGAGATATTTTGACATTGAACTTGGATAAATATTATGTTTTTTTTAATGAAATTAAAAATAGAGCATTAAATATAAATATATATTGAAATTATATATTTTTTTAGTTTCACCGGTTCGGTTCGGTCCGGTTCGGTTTTTGAAGACATGGAACCGGATTCAAAACCGGTCCAAACCGGTCCGGTTCGGTTTTTGACCGATTTTTGACTATTTGGTCAACTCGGTTTTTTTCCGGTTTGGTTCGGTGCGGTTCGGCTCGGATTTCCGGTTTGCCGGTTTGAGTGCCCACCCCTAATAACTAGAACATATGTTTTTCTCTACAATGTTGTATGGTAATTCGTGGTCATTCTTTAAGGATCATTCTTGCAAAACAAAACAAAAAAGAAAAAGAAAAAAGAACTAAATTGGAAATTGTTTAGCCAGAGTTTAGTTTATAATCAAAACATTGGGTTCGTCTATTTTTAACACTGCAATGCAAGATGAGATAGAAGATACCTAACATTTTCATTCACAACGCATAGCAGCAGCAAGCATTCAGTCTCTACCACGTCTTGTCTTCCCTTCACACCATCTCTGATACAGATACATCATCCTCTCTCTCTCTCTCTCTCTTTCTCTGTCTCTCTCTCTATCTCTCTTCAACCAACCAACACGCACAAACAAACAAACAGACAAACAGAAGAAAACACACAAAAGTGCAACAAAATAAAGGAAAGAAAAGAGCCAACACACACCACCACCACCACACAAGAGTCTCACTCTGAGAGACAGCAAGCGAAACCTGCAATAACACAATGCCTCCTTATGCAACCCAGCCATGACCAAACCCACCTCTCCTCTCACCCAATGTCTTCCTCTTCCTCTTCCTCTTCCTCTTCCTACGACACCTCCAACTTTGTCGTCTCATCCCATCACTCCCCACCGTCCGATGAAACCGACGACACCGCCACCATCCTCACCCGTCTGATCGACTCCGAGCTCAATCACATGCCCTCCCCAAACTACATCTCCCGCCTCCGCGACCGTTCGATCGACGTCACCGCTCGCCAGGACTCAATCAACTGGATCTTAAAAGTCCACGCCCACTACCGCTTCTCTCCCCTCACCGCCTTCCTCTCCATCAACTACTTCGACCGCTTCCTCTCCTCCCATTCTCTCCCGGTAAATCACTCTCCTCCCTTTTCCGAGAAAACGTCGCATTTTCCGGGAAAATGTGCTGACGTGTCTGACTTTTCGCTTGCTTATTTATTTATTTATTGCTGCAGCAGCACAATGGGTACTGGCCATTTCAGCTGCTGTCTGTGGCTTGCCTGTCTTTAGCGGCGAAGATGGAGGAGCCCAATGTGCCCTTCATTTTGGACCTCCAAATATTCGAACCCAAGTTCGTGTTCGAGCCCAGAACGGTTCAGAGAATGGAGCTCCGGGTCATGACCATTCTCAACTGGAGGCTCCGATCCATCACCCCCTTCGATTTCCTCCACCACTTCATCGCCAACCTCCCCTCGTCTTCTTCCTCCTCTCTCTTCTCAGCTTCCTCCGATCTAATTCTCAGCACCACCCGTGGTAATACATAGAAATAAATATAACCCAGTTCTTTCTTTGTATTTTGTATTTGTTTTTGGATTTTTGTTTAAATTTCGTTTTTTTATTGTGTTTCAGTGATTGATTTCTTGGGTTTTTCGCCTTCCACAATTGCCGCGGCGGCGGTGCTATGCGCCGCCGAAAAAAGTGTCGATTTTGCGGCTGCGGAAGACTCTGATGCGGCGGCGTCGTTGTTCCACGAAAGAGTAAACAAAGTATATAAATCCACCGCGGGGTCTTCTTAGCAAAGCTTTGACTTTTCCCGGGGCTGTTTTGTAAATAATTAATTTGTGTTGTTTTTATTGAGGAATTCGAAGAGTTTAGAAGGCATAGAAAGCTGTGTTGAGAAAAAAGATTGACAAATCCGTGCGGTAATAAAAATTTATTTATTTTTGTTTTGTTTTGTTTTTTCATTGGGGACAGGAGGGGGCGAGAAGCTGTCACCAACTCATGGAGGAGTATCTGATCGACACGTGTCCCTCGTCCCGCCATAAAGAGCCCGTCGTTGGAACGGCGTCTTCGTCCCCAGCCAGCCCAGTTGGCGTGCTCGACGCGGCTGCCTGTGGAAGTTGCGACACTCGGTCAGAAAATCCCGGCTCCACCGTCGAAGCTGAGCCGCCAGCAAAGCGGCTCCGACCCTCCTCTGCCGCTGATGTACAGCCGCCGTAGATAAAACAGAGACAGAGAAATTAAAACTATTTAAATTAAATTAAATCTGTCTCGAATTTTTTGTCCTTATATTTTTTTTGTCAACTCTCATCATGATAAGATGGACGGTTGGGATTAGAGATAATTTTTATATATTTTGAGGACGATGGGTTTTATTTTCGGTAAATTAGATTTATGGGTCTAATTAGGGTAATGATGTTTTAAATCATGTCGTGCATGTAAATTATGGATCTTCTACGAAATACGTGACGGTTTTGCCACGTGGCGGGTGAGGGTTTAATTAATGTAATTGAAAATTATTAATAAAATGGAGGGTAAAATAATAATTGTGCTGGGTTAGGAAAGGACAAGGAGTTTTGAGAGTGATGTCGGGAGGGAGGTTTGGCGGGAATGACGTGGGGGTGACGAGTGCTTGACACGTAATGTGGGGAGGAAAGGAATTGGAGGGAAAGAATCTCAGTGGAGTTGGGATATGGGGTACAGATAGGTGAGGTGAATCGGAGCCGTCCACGTGTAAGGAGTGAAGAGTACTGGTACGATCATATCATTATATTGACTAGTGAGGGGCAAAGATTTGATTTGATGACTGGAGACCACATGAGGTCACATCAGAGCTATATTTATTTTGTGTATCAAATCGTGCTTTTTTTTCCCTTCTTATTTTGGTGTTTTTTTATTTTTTATTTTTTATTTTTATTTATTTATTTATTTTGCGAAAGTGGTGTTTTTTTATTTTTGGTATGTGCACTTTGCATTATATATTCATTTTTCTTTGGGTAAATAAATGCATCATATTTTTGGGTCCATAAAGTTTTTCTAGTATTGAATTCGATGAACTTCTTATCTCAAATTGAGGCCACAATTGAAAAACAACTTACAAGGTTGGATCATTCATGGAAGGTGGTCTTGATTGCAAGAGGAATTTCTGTCTGTCTTTGTGGGAAAAAGTTGGCACTCATTATTGTTTTTTAGAGAGTTACTAATAGTTGCCCATTTGGTTTCGACGATCGGATTCCTGAGCATTCTCTGATGTGGTTTAAGGTTAAATTTAGGTTTAGAGAGGAAGTAATGGCTTGATTTGATTGTTAGTTCCTTCAAATTTTAGTTCAAAGGCATTTACTTTCAGAAAAATTCTACTATGCAATCATCTCATGCAACCAACTCTTCATGTGACAAATTCTACTTCTTTCGTGTAAATTACGAGATTATTGTTTGAGATAACTTTTTAAATGCAAAAAAAGATGATAGAAATTTGTTATCGAAACGTTTGTTACTTACAACTTGTTCCGTAGAAAAAATCTTTCATATTGTCATTTCATACGATGACTCTCGCATTCAATCATTAATGCATTAAGCACATGATAAATGAAAGTAGATGATCTGCAGTGAAGATATTTTTTCCTCTCTCACATGATAATATAATCAAAATATCAATAAAAATAATAAAGTATATTTTAGCTCGTCCATTTCAAGTGAGTGTTTCCTTGATTACAGACAGCGCTTGCGCAAAACCTTTGAATTATTTTGGCCTTGATGTGGTGGGAAAATGACCTATAAACAAACGGGACAAGAAAAATTTGTCTCATGATTTCCAATAAAATAAGAGATTAAAAATTAGGCAACCCATTTCCAGGCTGTATGAAAAGGTAAAGATGGGACCCTATTTTTTTAATTTTTTTTAAAAATACTATGAGGTGTCCTCACATTTGAAGGGTAGGATTAATCTGTGTTCGGGATTCGACTTGTCCCTGACCATATTTAAATGAAGTATATACATGTGAGTCATTTTATAGTGTGGGTATTATATATAACTCTTAGGCGAGGTTCTATTTCTTAATCGTTAGATCAGGTTAACCAATTTAAACAAACAACTAATTAATTTAATCCAATAATTAAAAGATAAGGTGTGATCTAAGGGTTATATAAGTAATGTGGTCAAGAAGAGTTTTTGTGTACATGTGAAATCTGGGCTTGGGACAAGAACTGGGCCCCCACAGAGGCCCACAAACGGTGGGCAGTTAAGGAGCTTATGATAAAGGCCACCCTCCAGAGAGAGAGAGATTATGACCCTGTAATTGTAGGACAAAGGACCTTTCCAAAGTTGTCCTTAGAGAAAAGGGAAGAGGCCAAAGCAAGAGACAAAAGGGCATTAACAACCTTCCCGTTGTACCAAGAAACCATTCATCCACCCACCCACCAATAGTATCTCCTGTACTCTCTACTGATTTCTTATCTTTCCTTGTATAAGAAATCAAATGAGAGAGAGACCAAACAAGTGTTTTGCCCTGCATGTCTGTGTGATTGGCACCTCTAGCTTTCTTCTGTCCTTTGAGGAACCCCCTCATCAATGTGTTCTTGGAGAAATTTGCAGGCTTGTTTCACCATACACATAAATCAGCCACAGATCACATGTACTGGGTAAGTTTTGGTGTTTTTTCGTTAGAAAAGAAGGAAGATTCGAATTCAAAACTTGTAACTTTTACGACTTGTCTAGCACTCACCATTTTACAGCCATTAAATTTAGGATTTTCGTGAACTTTTCAATTACAAAGTGTAACATTTTCAGTTGTGCATCATAAATGTTTAAAGAATAGGAAGAAAACAAAACAAAAAGGAGCAAAGGAGGGAAAATCCTTGCATCTGACAAATAGAAGACCTAAAAAAAAGCAAATTAGAATAGTCAAAGTTCCACATCAAGGTGGGATAGTCACAAGTGCAACCGTAAAAGATATTCACCTTTTGTCTAAGATTTCTAGTTGCGTTTGACAATTGACATTGGTATTGAGATTAGATGACACTGTTACACTATAAATAAAGTAGCAAATCCAAAATGTGTTGCCACAAAATCTTCAACCATAGATTATGTATTTGAAATTGGGCATTGGGTCCCAACTCAAATTGCATAAAAAGGGTGCATTATTGGTTTTACTACATTCATCATAAGATTGAGACAACATACTGTAAAAGGAAAAGGAGCCAAAAAAGGAATGGTAGTTGTTATTCTCTTTATAAAAAATAAAAAAAAAATCAATTAAGATATGTAGGTGTGATATTTGACCGTAATATCTTTGTGATTTTTTAAAGTAAATAAGAAAGTGATTTATTTGTAAACATATAGGATCAACTTTAATCCAAAATGCTTGCTTGAAGTTGAGTTGGAAATTAATCACCGGAAATTTTGTCAATTTAAAAGTGATAATATGTCATGTACGACATCATTTGATCAATATGTTGTTTCTAATATTATTATTATTTGACATTTTTCAGTTCGTTAAAAACACCGTCTCTAAATTCGAGACTTACACGGACTGAGATAGGGTTCAACATATTCAACTAATTTGACTAAAAATACCTACCGAAATAGTTGGGCCAGCTGGGCCTAATTATTTTTCGTACATATTTTCACAATAGGGATGGACTTTTTTTTTTTTATAATTTCTATTTTGAGTTTTTTTATTATAATTCAAATGAGTATGATTTTACTTATTTTTGTGATCATTCATTTAAACTTACTTCTCTATTTTTTATTTAATTTGTACAAAATAATATAATTGAACTTTCAAGTTTGATGAGATGAGATAGTGGAGGAAACTATTATGAGTAAGTGCATGGAATAGAATCAAGGGATCTTCACTAATATACCCAAAATAGGAGCTGAAATTATAAAAAAACTCCACATGGAAAACACTTCATAAACACACCCAAAATCCATTTATTAAATAACAAATTAGTGTTGAAGTTCCAATAAATTACAGCACTGCCACTATCAAGCCCAACAGAAAAATACTCAAAAAACACCCAAAACAAACCCAGCCCAAATTTATAAACAAGCCCAAACATTGTACCATCTCGTATTCCATAACTTTCGGCCCAAAAAAAAAAGTAAACCGTAAAAGTACAATGTTAATACCATCTCGTATTCCATAACATTGTTAATACCATGTCATAAAAGTACAATGTTAATACCATGTCATAGAAGTATATTGTTAATACCATTCCATAGAAGTATATTGTTAATACCATTCCATAAAAGTACAATGTTAATACCATGTCATAGAAGTACATTGTTAATACCATGTCATAGAAGTACATTGTTAATATCATTTCATAGAAAAACATTGTTAATACCATTTCATAGAAGTACATTGTTTATACTATGTCATAGAACCATCTTGAGTCCTTTCCAAAGGCATAAACTTTCTCAGCATCACTGATAAGCATGGTCTTGCCAACCCCAGCAGCGAAGAATACTAGTAATAACAAGATACCTCTACAAAAAAAAAAAAAAAAAAAAAAAAAAAAAAAAAAAAAAAAAAAACACTGTTAATACTACGTCATAGTAGTACACTGTTAATACTATGGAATGCAAGATGATGTTGCACCTGGAAGTGTGTCACTTATGTTGGAACTGTTGCCTGTCACAACACTCAACATCTTGTTAACTATATTTGGTAGAGCAATCATCTCTCTCATAATATTAGGTTCTGTAGTGAGAGGGAAGCCATTGTCAATCATTTCATCCAGAAGCTGCACATTGCAGTAAAGATTTTGGTCAATTTAATAAGCAAAACTCAATATGGAAAACACCAGATTCAAACCCTAATTGGACAATACTAGAAAAAACCATGAATATGGAGCTCAAACCTGATCAAATTTTGAAAGTTGATCAACGACATCATTTCCAACAAGTGCCTCTCCAACAAACAAGACAAGATCTGGATTGTTAAGATTGACTAGCTTTGACAGTGCCTTCATTAATTGTTCATTATCCTGAAAGGCATAATACAATATATTTTCACATCATATATAAAAAATAATATATATATATATATATATAGCAAAAAAACCAAGCTAGATAACTTATAGGTCTCAACCCGATGAAAAATGAATTTTAACAAGTAAACAACATTTTTTTTTTCTGTAATAACAAAAGCAGTAGTAAGACTGAAACAAAAATTGCTAACTAACAGTAGCTCAGCATGTACATCATACAAACAATAAATGTTTATGTAAATGCTCAACCATTCTGCTAGGAACTAGAAACACAGTACCAGCATTACAAATCATATTAGAACTCACACAACTAAACAAGCAAGTAATTTTCAGATTTTTTTTTTCAATTTATTTATCGCAATTTGTAAACGAAATGCCAAACTAAGGGAAAGAACCGTAGACGTATTCAAATTAATCACAAAATCGCAAAGAAATTGCTCAACGAGCTTCGAATTTCGGCGATAATCAAACCGGATCATATCAATATGATTCGGCTGACCTTGAAATGGTCTCTTTGTTCTTCTTAAGCTCATCCTTGTGAGCCTTCTCTCAGATCAGGTGCAGCATGTGGCCATGAGCGTCTGGCTAAAATTACGGCTCAAAAGCTGTGAGCGTCCTGCTCGTGAATCAAATGAAAGCTTGAGAAAATGACGTCATTGAGGATTGAAAATTTGAAATGGAGAAGAGAAATTGAAAGTGAAAGAAGCAACGAGGAAGATAACGAACCTAAGTCTTGGAAGAAGAACCGATAAGACCGTTGCCTAGAGCATCGAAAGGATTGGCGGAAGAAGATGAGCCTGGAGCCGCACAAGCTGCTGATCGCCATGGTCGATGCTCTTCTTCTTCCTATTCTTCTTCAATCTACAACATAATTGTTATTAAATAAAAGATTTTTAAAAAAAAATTAAGTCGGCTATTTCTCAAAATTGCAAAAGGGCAAAACCGTAATCCAATATAACTGTTAAATTGAAAAAATCGACAGCTGTCGATTTTTGGGTTTATTTTGGGTGTGTTTATATACAGTAAATAGTATAGGGTTTATTTATAGTTTTATGTCTAGGAATGGGTATTTAACTAATTTTGTATAGAATCAATAATGTTAGTAGGATAAAATTACCCAATAGTCGAGCTTCATAAATATTTGTTTGTTCTAAATTGCCAACAATATTGTTTGAATATTAAGTAAATGTGTAAATGTTTGGACTTAGATTGGGAGGGTCGGCCAAAGCGAGCCAACCCTACGAGGTCCCACAAATTATGTCGGCCATATGTCTTGATATCCATACGGCACTCACCAAGCTAGGGTGAGAGTGGCATATTTAGCCAACCGACCCTTTTAAATTTTATCCCCACCCACCAACTTCTATTTATACGAGCTCCTTCCCCTGTTCCTCCTCTTTTCAGCCGATGTGGGACTCAGTGGCCCATTGTTTCATTTCAAACTCACATCACTTCTCTATTTTTTTCTTTTTCCCGTCATCCTTGTTCTCTTACAATCTTGTACTTATAGAAGAGAGAAAGCAGGAGTGAGATAAAAGAGATCCATGCAACAAAAATGTCTCTGATACCTTTGGAATTTTTTGCTTTGAATCTCGCCTTGAAAAAGACCAGCTTATTCATTAAATTCATAATCTATGTCAATTAAACTAGTTGAATAAAATTAAGAAATAAAATACATTGAGCCCAATCTCAAATTTTGAACTATAAAAAAGAAATTTCTTAACAACAAACACTTTTCTTTTTACACTTTCTCAATGATTTAATAAAGGTTGAAGTTATTTAACATGTATGGTGATTGATGATTCTTTTAGATTTGAATTTCATGTTTTGTTTTTTGGGAAATTAATTTTGAATTTACAAATGTCTAGTAAAGATATACAGTTTTGAAAAATTCTCTGATTTATATGGGTAAGTAAATATGTATTATTGTACTAGAATTTGAGTAAATTTTGTTTATTCCTATCTTCTTGTGTACAATGGGCCTGTTTGGTTCGCATGATGAAGTAGGTGAATTGGATCTAGAATCCTAGTCCAGTGTTTGAAGGCCTAATGTGATTACATATTGTTTGTTTGTTTTTTGTCTATTTAAATGTAACAATATTAAATTTGAGTTAATATAATATAATTACAGTAAAAATAAATCGAATGAATGTACATAGAAGATTGATGCCACATTTTTATGTTTCACCTAGAGCCTCTATGACTTTAGGACCGCCACTGCCTCCTACGGCTCATATACACAACACATTCAATCAATACCAACGCCGTTGCGCTATGCGTCGAAGGGGTTTCAAGCAATAAAAGCTACATACATTTTTTACATAAATGATCTTCAATCAGAAGTATGTGTAACATGGGCATGCTATTGTAGAACTTGTTAGAACACAACACTAGTGTGACATTTGGAGATCGGCATGATCTTCCAATTGAAATTGATGAGTCTCTAGCTGAAAAGTTTTGCATAGCCAACGGCAAAAATATTTTAAAAAAAACAAAATCTATAAACCTGGCTTCACCGAGGAAAAAGCAGGCCAAAGCAAATGCAAAGAAAAATATTGTACCTAAGATCAAGAAAATGGCCCTCTAAGATATTGCAGCGGGGGAGGAGTTTGAGCCGATGGCACATCAATCTTAATCTTGATAGATGTATGATTATGGAAATTAATATTTACCGAATATGGTAATTAATTTTTTTTGCATTTGCCTTGGCCTTCTTTCACCTCTGTGAGTTACACAAATAACAAACAAAATCGCATATTTGAGTTAGGTTAGTTGGTCAGGGTAGTGATTCTGTCCCTTTGCACTCAAGTTCGAATTTCTCTCAGTGTAAATTAGGTATTTTAGAGTAGATTATCGCTTGTATAAAAAATTCAAAATCAGAACCAAGGTATGAGGGAAAAACATTCCATATATTACAATAATAACAACATGTACTTCTTACACACGTCCCCATTAGGGTTTTGGTGTTTTAGAAAAGTTAATAGCTTCTTTCTCCATGGTAGGACTAATCTTATAAAGATGCTGCAAATAATCACCCAAAACCACCTTCTTATACTCCTCATCACTCAAGGAACAATTCCAAATGGGCTCAATCTCAGTTTGGGGAGACGGATTATAGAACAAAGCCACTGAAAACCGATCTATGTCCATTTGGGTCACAACCCTATGCCATGGGCTCTTCAACCTCCCATTGCTCATGATCTCTAGCAAATCTCCCACATTCACCAGCAATGCCTCTGGTGGCCAAGTCACACTGACCCATTTCATGTCTTTCAACACTTGGAGGCCTCCGGCAGCCCCGGGTCGAATTGCATGAGGAGGGTGAGGGCGCTGGCATCAGAATGTGGAGTTAGACCAAGGGCAAGGTCTGGTCTAGGACATGATGGGTCAATAGCGGATCCAGGATTCTCGGGCCAAGGAGTCACAATGTAAAAATTTTAAAAATTTTTTGGAAAAAAAAAACACTAGAAAAATAGGAAAATAGTTTCCATCCAAATTTCAATTGTACATGACGAGTTCTCTTTTAATAACTTTGCATTATAGTTTCATAAATAATTTATTTTTTAATAATTTTAGGCACTTTTGTTTATGTCTTATCTAAAAGAGAATATCATTTTTTATAAAGAATAATTATAATGTATAGAGACTACAATTATCTTTAAAAAAAAATTTAAAATGAAACAAACCCAACCCCCAACTTTGAAAAAGAAAATTATTAAAACAAAAAACAAAACCTCTCATTTTCTTTTTCAAAATTAAAAATAAAAAATACTACATATAATATAACATGTTTCTTGTTGTTAGTGTCCCCCACTTTAATACTTCTAATATTATATTTTTAGAGTGTTGTTAAACGAACCCTAAAATTATCTGAGTACATCTTATGATCTAAGTATACTCTAATATTTAAATTAAAATATAAAATTAACTAAGTACACCCTATTTAACTACCAAAATACCCCTGATACACCCTAATACACCACACCAACAAATTTGTCCAATTACATCCCATGGCTTTTTGCTTTGAAACTATGAATGCACTGGAGGTGCGCCATGGGAGGAATTGCTGCATTTAGCTCATAGTCGTAGCACCAACGGCCATAATTTAGACTATATAAGTGACTATCATGATCCCCACTGAGATCTGTCTAAGAGTTGGAAGGTTTCAGACTTCCAGCAATACTACTTGACATTGGATAACCAGAATAATGAGGATGGAAGTCTTTCGTGGAACCACAGTAGAAATCAACCATGAAAGATGGTGCTTATATCCAACAAAAGACAAAACCTCCTGATTACAACCCAACTGATTCTCATCCTGGTTACCAACCAAATTATCAGTCGAACCAAAGCTTTCTGGCAGTTGCTGATCTTGATTTCCATTTCTAATGTCCCCATGTCCAGTTGATGAGTGAGAGAAATACATTTGAGGTGCATGATGAGCTTTACCTAAAGGTTCTACACACTTCGCCATTGGAAGGGGAAGATTTTGAGCATCATGTGAAATTGCGAGACCTTGAAATCTGGAGGTATGGCAAGATCTTTTGCATCCCCATAAGACGGTATTCTAAAATAGCAATTCCATTTGGGGAATTGTCATCTTTCGAGAACATTGGTGGGGATGCCACCTTCACAACGTTTTCATGTGGTCCATTCACACATTGACAAGGTATCTGAACATTTGTAACTTCACCAAAGTCTCCAAAGCATATGTCGAAATCAAACCTAACAAGAAGTAGGGTTTTTCGCTTTCCTTTGATAAATGTTGAATATGGTGAGTAATGTGTACTTATTAAAAGTATATTTGTTTCACAATTTAATATATCTTTTTTGGTCATTTTATATTAGAGTAAATTAGTAATTCAATAAATAGTTTAGTAGTATGGTGTACTCAGTTAATTTTAGGGTTCGTTTAGCAGCACTCTATTTTTATGTTGTTTTGAAAGCAAAATAGGCCTTCCAAAAAAAAAACACAAAAAAAACAAAAAACAAAAAAAAGACTAGCTCACAACACAACACGAATCAAAGATACTCTTTTTTCCCCCTCTCCGGTCGAATTCTCTGTCAGTGGCTCTTCTTCCAGTGACTATTTTGCTCCTCTGGGTTGCAACACAAATTCCTTTTGATCTGCTCTACCTCGCCTTTCCTTTTCTCTCTCTCCAAAATTAAAACTCAACTACCCATTACCATCGCAGTAACCCATCAACCAACCTCTCTATCTGTCTTTGGGAACTTTCATCGAGCACGTTCAGTGCATCCAAGGGGTCAACAGGCTGCTGGCCAAGGGGTCTGCAACTGTTCTCCTGCGACCTCCATAGCCAAACGCCGGCATCCCAAGGGGTCAATTGACCCCTCCTGTCCCTTGGGTGCGTCCGCATGGGTAGTAGTTGACTCTTACATTGATCTCACTTTCGTTGGGGTCAAAGTTTTGGAGGAATGCATGTCTTTCTAGCAACAAGGCTTCGGCTAGGGCATCCAATAAGTCATTCAAGATGGCTCTTGCTTCTGCAACGTATTGCTCTATAGCATGCCTGCTTAACAATGTCACAAAATTGATGTGATCTGAGGCACTCTGTGAGTTGATCCTAAATACAAAGTTGGGCTAATATCCACACCAAAAAATTTCAATTGGGCTACTTTTTAAGGCGGTTTGGTTGGATATGAGAAAAATATAGAAACGCCAAAATGTATGCTTGCATTTGCACATAGATATTTATGTGATGAAAGTAGGGCACCTGAAATTGGCAGGCCTTTGAGGTCAAACGTGGAGCCCTTGGGTGGCTCCAACAGGAGCTCCTTTCATAGTCACACGATCAATCCAATCCAGCGGCTGATCTTCCGACTTCACAAAGTTCCGGTCATAACCCATGTTGTCTCCACTTACGTACGACCCAACGCTGGCTTTCTTCTCTTCAAACGACAGCCCAAAGAACTTCTTAACCACATCCCTCACACCTTGCAAAACAGACCAAGGTACACCGTGGTCCTTGATTACGAACATGCCCCAAGCTCTTGCCAGCTCTCGGGCTCGGTCCTCGGGTTTGAACCGGGCCCAGTAAGTTGGCCATACTTATTGATGGTAGGAACGCCGAAACATCATCAGCTAAAAATAAGGTAACCGGATCATGATCATATTGAGGATACACCCTAATAAACCTCTCAGTCAAGTGTTTAATCCCGCGATGAGCGATTTCTTGAACCACGGGTACCCTTGAGGTTCTAAGTTGACCTTCTTGGTCTAGGTAGCTAGCTTCATGTAAGAAATTGTCACTTCTCTCCATATAGGTTTCTCTCTAGCTAAGCTATAGCACTTTCTATTCTTCTAACATTGGCCTTTTCAGTTTTGTGCAAAATGTGATCAATATTTGTAGGAATGGCTAAGCAAATAGTGAAAGTTTGGACCCCCCCCATCCACATGTTTAGTGCTAGTTGGGATTCTTTGAGTGCATGGCCAATATGAAAATGAAATTTTTGTTGGATAGGCCCAGAGCCTTAAGAATTTGTACTGCTTTGCAAGTGGACTGGACTTCCAAAAAATTCCAAATGCCTCAGATTTTTTTTGGGACTACCGAAGGCCACACTCTCTCCAAAAGATTTGATTGAGAATTAAGTTTGCAAGGGTTTTTTTTTTTTCTTGAAAGAACAAACTGATACTTCGTGTTTGTCATGTGATGGGAACAAGTTCTTGATTGTCCATATTTATGGCCGTTCCTGATGCGGACTTCCCACATGGGAGTGACCAAACACCCACTGTCGTAAGCAGGAGGACAAGTTTCTTGGTGCCACATATTTATGTTTATCACTATCATCTTCACCAAAATAGAAATATTCAGTAATTAAATTTTGAAATCTCTATCCACCACATGATTGAATAAGTGAAAGGTGCACGAGTACTATTCTTAATTGGTGTGGGAACAGTACAACAAGAGGGAATTGTGCAGAGAGGCCTTGATGGTTTGGATAAAGTTAATTTCACTCAGTTATCCAGGGAAATGATGATAAGAACAATGACATGGTACAATAAAAGACAGCACGGTTTTAACTTCTAGTAGTCTCATTTCATACTCATCAGAACAACATCATCTTCCAGTTTAAGGAGTAAGCGCGAGTTATTATGAGTCGTTTATATGCAAATTTGATTCCAAAATGCCTCAAATGTTTATTATTATCATTGTCGAGAGCACGCAAGTCATCAAACAGATCATAGTCACTTACGAAACGAATGAATGAACATCTAACATGTCACATCCACTTACGAATCAACATCTAACACTAACATACTTTGGAAATACAATTGAGGTATATATGCAATTAAGGCTTGATTTGGGTAAAGTTTTGATTGCAAAGTGTTACAAGATTCCAAAAGAGTAGACATTATGAGAATCTTCAAGGATGGTACTGAATATCCATTGAAATTTGGAGGTTTTCACTTAGGACCACGCTAGTGGTAGCCACCTGGAGCTGAAAGCTGAACACTCTCTCTCAACTCTTATATGAGAGAGAGGAAAGAGAATCCTATGATCATCAATTCATCATATTCTACCACCGTCCACTTGCTAAGCAAAGCCCCAAGAATATGGGTAAAATCTCACACCACCTCACGCGCCCATAACGCGCGTGGAGGACAAACAGTGATGACCTTATCTCAATCTTGGGCCGCAAGGGCATGGTTCCCGCGAAATGATTGGGCAAGGATCCAAGTGGCGTCCAACCACACCATTCCCTCCGCCCTGTCAGAAATCTGCGTGTAGAGATACTGGGCATCACGAGTGGTCGGTGCAGCTGGCCCTCGTACACCCGTCCGTACGATGTACTCTTGCTATGCGACAAATCGTGATTGTGGTTAGGGTCCCACTTTTGGTCTTGGACCCACCTGAGCTTACCAGCTGGGGCCTATTAATCGCCCACGTGTATCTCTTCCTTTAAATAATGTAGTATTCATATTATACACATACGTATGTATGTTTTAATAATACTTCTATTTTTCGTACATGTTTTAAAGAATAAGTAAAATACATATTTTATAATACACCTACATATATATTTTTTTAAATTCAATAATACAGACAAAATTCACGTATTATACACTTTTTTTTTCACATATTATTGAATAAAAATAATATATATTAAAAAATTAAATAAAAATATCATATAGTGACCAAACTTTTAGATTGTATCTTGCCAAAATTTTTCTGAATAAAACACGTATGTATTTTATTAATACTTTTTCCGTTCCATATTTACTAACTATCATATTCACAGTCTGATAATATAAATATACGTCTAAAAATTTAAAGCTGAAAATTTATTACTACTACCAAATGATATAGAAAATGACATGATAATACCATATTCACTAGAAATTTAAGTATTACAATAAGAAGTTAAGGATGAATGATATATGTGATTAGAGAAAAATAAATAAATAAATATGATTTGTTGCTTGTAGTAATGCTCCTTTGCTAAGTCGTAAATATGATATAAATAATTGTATTGGATATTCAAACTTTGAACACTGTTACAATTATGAATTAGACATTCAACAAGTTTCATAAATTATAGTTGTGACAGAGATTAAAGTTACGTTTAGTGAAAAATTAGTATATCATAATAGCTAATTTCAAGATTTTGAGATTATGATATTAGTGATTCCCCGAGGCCTGTGGCAAGCATTACATTTTGAGGATAAGTGTGTTATTATGAACTTATTAAGTAGGTTAACTGCTCATCTAATTAAGTTGACCAATTCATTGAGGTAGATAAGGTCAAAACCGAGTCCGGGACCCAATGTCTGTTAAGCCCCCCAATCAGCATTTGTCAAAGCTTGGTCCATATGAGCTGGATGGGACATGGGTTACCTATTCATGGGTTCAATCAAATTGAGAGAGAGAGAGAGAGAGAGAGAGAGAGAGAGAGATGGAGATTTGGCCAGTTGGAGAGAGCTCACAATTTAATCTTGGATGGTGGTACACACTACTAGACACAGCATCTGCATCCCAATTTGGATGGGTTTGATAGTAACACTTGGAGGTCCCTAATGAATAACATTTGGATGGACTATTAATAATGAGTGATCCAAGAGGGAATGCACATGGGTTTTAAAGTTTTTACCTTCATTTTCAATGCAATAATAAGTTGTCCGAATTAGCTGTTTAGTGCGTGTTGATAAAATTTAACTGTTGATGCATTGTGAGTTTTATATTCATCAACGTCCAAATTTTATCTATGTATGTATATAGACGGCCGACCATAACATATGTCTATACATATATGTACATGGCACTATTGACTTGAGTACTCATAGACCACGCACCAATTATTATGGTTAAACTTGTTGATTATACTTTATGCGGCTACGGATAAGTTTAACACCTGTTATTGTGGCCTTTTATTTTGACCACCACATGCTTAATATACTTTGGTTTCCTTAATTTATAATTAGGATGGTGAGCTATTCAAATATAATAAGATGCCTATATTAGGGCACATTGTGGTTCACAGTGATTTATACATAAAAATAAGAGGAGAAAAGAAAAAGAAAAAGGAAAAGAAAAAGAAGATAAATGAAAAGGAAGATGGGAAGGAAGCTAACATTGGAACTTTGAAAGGAGGACCAAAATTAAGAATATATATCAGAATTCACAAGTGACAATATTTAAAATGGAGCTTTGAAAGAGAAATTTAGGTTGAAGTGCGTGTGCACGTGCATACATGTGTGTAAATATGTGGGGAATTCTGCATATGCATATGCACACGTGCCCACATGCGTGTGTGAGTCCTTAGAGGTAAAGAGTAAATCCCTGCACTGCACTATTCTTTCTTGAAAAGGAGAGAGACAGAGAGAGAGAGAGAGAGAGAGAGGGTTGAATGTGATTGCATGTGGATTCATAAACACCCAGTCCAGTCAACTGCACTTTGCCCCAAGAAATTTCTACAGTCTCCACTCATGCAGTCATGCCTAAACTTTTTGTGTTAAAACCCTTTTAATAATTCTCACTTGATTCTTGAGACTAGACAATTACATACAAATAATACACCAACTACTTGTACTACACATGATACAATAGACTTTATGCCTGCGTGACGTGAAGGATTATGAACTGTTGATTCGTATGTTATATAAATTTATAAATTGACAAGTAACGAATTGTCTCATACCATATAATCTGATGATATATGAAAAATCTTGATAAATCTAGTAGTATTGTATTCATAATACTCTTCCTAACTCTTTTATATGTAGTCAATAAGTTGGAGTTGAAATTAAAATTTGGTTCCCTAGGTATTTTCATTACAAAAACTACAAACTAGTTAGCTTCCAAGTTCCTTTTTCAAGTGGGAAAGGTAGGAGATTCTCAAGTCCACTTGGCTGAACAGTAAACACTACACATAAGCTAGCTAATATTGGAAAGGATGATAAAAGTATCTTGAAGACTATGTGCAATTAAGTCCAATAACATGCAGCATATACTATTGCTTTACATCTACTAACTAAAACATCTCTAGCAGGAGGACCACAGAAAGCTCAAGAAAAATCTCATACTAAAACCACCCATGCTGATCCAATCAAGCTATGTGCTCAACAAAAAAAGGGCAAACACATCAGAGAGAGAGAGAGAGCCAGAGAGGCATGAATGGTACTGCTATGAAGGGATAGGTGTCCATATACTGAGGAAGGGGAAATGGACGTGTACCCCGATTTTGGTTAAGAGGGTATACAGTGCTTCGCTGTCTTAGCATGTGAAGAGATATTGTGTGCCTTATTTTTGATATTTCTCTCTCTTACATGCACCCACTATAACCCTCCCAACTGGCAATTTTGATTAATTCACATACAGAGCTGAATGGGAAGAGGAGAGTCAGGACAAAACAGGTCTAAGATTTCACTTTTTTATTTTTTATTTTTTATAAACCTTTTTATTTCTTACCACACTCCAAAAACTCCTATATCTTTACATAACTTGGTATGTGAAGTCCAAATATAGAGAGACACATTCCATCAGTCCATTGAGATATTCATCTTTATCTACTTGGTTACAGAGAGAGAGAGAGAGAGAGAGAGAGAGAGAGAGAGAGAGAGAGGGAGTTGTTGATATTCATCTATATATATATTTAGTTGTTCACCTCTCTTTGTGTTATTAAAAGGAAAATCCATTAGAGGGTATTCTTTGTGAAAAAAAATGAATGTGTTGGCCTCAGAATGCAGTAGTGGTTGTGAGTCTGGTTGGACTCTATACTTGGAACAGTCTAATTTTCTTTCTCATAATCCAAGGGCTTCACATAGAGATAGTGGTTTCTGTGATGAGTACAAGGATAAAAGAAGTAAACAAGCTGATGGAGATGAGGAGGATGAAGAAGAAGAGGACCAGTCAATGGTTTCTGATGCATCTTCTGGGCCTCCACATTTCAATGAAGATGAAGTTTACTTAGATGATAATACTACTAATAATATTAATGGGTGTTTCTATCCTCCATCCAAGGATCTTGGACCTTTGAAGTTTACAGGAAAAAAGCAGAGAATCAAAGAAAAAGGTAGGCGCTCATGTGGTGATCAACAACAACAACCATCTTTTCTAGATGACACTGCCAGCTCTCCTGTCTTCAACTACTCCAAGGTAATTAATAATTAATTAATCACTGTTTAACTTCATTAATGTGATTAATTTGATCAACATGCTCTGATCCATTGTTAATGGGATTGAATTATATTTGATGGGTGCTTGACAAATTTTGCAGAATAACTTCATTGTGTCCAATAATCAAGCTTCTGGGGGTAGTAGTAGTGTCCTGGATTATTCACAAGGCTTCTCATCTACTCATTTTCAGGTACTTGTTCTCTAGTTTTGTTTTTTTTGGTTTTTTTTTGTATCTTTTGGGTAAACTGACTTCAAGGTTCTTCTTGCAGGGGAGATCTGCATACCAAGACCACTTTGGTTTCCTACAATCTACTCTATCTGGAAATAACCTTCAGAACAACCAGTTGAGTGCCAATTTATTTATTTATTTTCAGTTTAGTTTTACAAATACAATGCAGTGTTTCCTTGTGTTCTTTAGACTAAAGGAGTCTGTTTCTTAACATGCAGATGGTTTCAAGGGTAGGGGATTGGCATGAGATGAAGGAAAGGGATATCTTCATCATCAGTTGCTGGTCTCTTCTTGTTTCTACCACTACAGCAGCTGCTGTATTAGTTTCTCAAGTAGAGATGGTGGGGAGAGGCTGCAAAAAGTAG
Source organism: Prunus persica (assembly GCF_000346465.2). Taxonomy (NCBI): domain Eukaryota; kingdom Viridiplantae; phylum Streptophyta; class Magnoliopsida; order Rosales; family Rosaceae; genus Prunus; species Prunus persica. Next base: position 16,224,185 of record NC_034016.1, read on the forward strand.
AAGGAATTGGATCTCAAAAGGGATCTTGCATGTTCCTTTTTTTTTTTCTTTTTTTTTTCTCCTTTTACCTGTCAATGCAGTGGGAAACAACCTAAGAGAGAAGAAGTTAGAAATAAATTTTCATGCTTCCAAAATTAAATTAAATTTTTTGTCAACTAGCAGGTGGTGCAAATGAGCTGGCCTCTCTTGCTTATCCCTCTTTTCAACAAAAAGAAAAAGGCTAAGCCTTTTATTTAGGCAGCCTATGTGTGACCAAACTGGCTCTATTTTTTTCCATGGAGCTCCATGCTCTTTTAATCATGCCATTGCAGTGAAAATCAACTCAGCTAGTGAAAAACTATGGAATGAATAAACAGGCCTTAAACATCAACAATCTCTCCATCAAAGATAACAAAAAAATTTGTCGACTGCCATTATTCTCCACCTAATTCATGTACTTTAGCAGTCCAACAAAGTAGATAGATGTGTTCCATTAATTATTTAACCTGGCTAAATCAAATAGTAGGACAAAATGAAGCATCCACCTAACTGTCGGCCAGTCTACAAAATACATGATCAAAAGAACAGGCTAATACTAATCATCATCAGATTTTATTAGGTGGGATTTGCTCAAATCTACATCTTGGAAAGCTTCCTACCTATCCATAATAAGTAAAACCAAATCTTGGAAAAGGCTTAGGCATTAATAAAGACAAGACCCATCCTGGCTTCATGTCCCTAGAGTCCAGACAAGGCTCCATCCATGCTGAATTATATTCTTCTTCTCCAAAATAAAAATAAAAATTAAGGCTTAAAAATGCATATGAAAATTGGGACAGGATGATGCAAAAGTGTAATGAGTGATGGGCAGTCTGATGAGAGCACAGAAATGAGGGAGGGAAAGGCCAAACTTGATGTTGGAAACTTGGAATATTTCATATGCATTTTCATGACTCTTTTTCTAAGCCCAGGAGATCCTGCCTGAGATCTCCCTGACCCAATGGAACATGCCCCATCTTGTTTAATATGTGCTCTTTATCTCATTTGGAAGGATCCCATTTTAAAAAAATATTTTAAACACTATTTATTAATGTAATTTTGCACACTTCAAGTCTGTCTGCTGTGAAGCTGTCATTGGACTTTATGTCTTGCACAATTCTGTGTCATTCTTGGCATTTTTAAATTCCTAAAACTATTCCCAGTCAGTTCCAAATTGAAATTAAAATTTTGTTTTCTTTTCAAAAAGGCTGAACAAGGATAAAGATGAGATAAGCTATTGGGAATTTAGGATGTCAAAGCTGTCAAAATTCCAAGTCCTACCCACATGTTCTTTTGTATTTTTAAATTTGGTGGTTCAGCAATGGGAGTCTTCCATGCAGTCAATCAAAAACCCAAAAGGGAAAACAAAACAAAAAATATATAAATAAAAAAACATTGAATTAAAAACTGAAGATATATAAAAGTGATGGTTAGTCATGTTTTGCCTCACTGCATTCCATCATATTGCAGAAAAGCACAGATAATTGGATAAGAAGAACCCAAAAGGTATGGGAAAACATCATTTGCCCTTCCAACCACCTACAAGACAAAACCTTCAATTCCTGCAAAACATATACACAAAGCAAGGGAAGGGAGGGCTTTGTTGTTTCTTACTTGTGTTGTTGTAACATTGAGCTCCTGCCAAAACAATGCCTTTTTAATTCCAAGTGTTCCCATTTCCTAAGACAAAGTCTCAGCACCTCTTATCATCTCTGCCATGGACCTGCATGTCATGATACATATCTGTGAAAATTATGAACTAAGTCAGAAGGTACCTGCACTGCACCTGCAGCTAAGAGCAATACCAAGATCTACCACCGTCTCAGAATTACAGATTTTGATGTATACAGAGTGAAGCTAATCCTGGAAAATAGTTTTCAAGATATAAAAATGTGTAGATTTACTGCTTGATAGAACTAGGAAGCACCACTGCAAATAGTTTGGAACATAAAAACGTTGAGCCAATGACAAATTTCACTGTCTGCTTGCCCAATATCATATGGCAACATGCAAAAAACTTTGACTTACTGCTTCCAATATAATTACTGCAATATAGTTTCTTTTTTTAAGAAATTTTACATTTGTTATTGGGCCCTTGAGGCCCAGAGTGGTTGATTCTGGGCCCTTGTTGAGAATTTTTTTTATTTATAAAAATTAAAAAAAAAAAAAAAAAAAAAAAAACCCTGCAAGGCATTTCCCAACAGACGAGGGTTTTCAGGCATGTTAAGTTTCAGACAATGAGTTGTGAAAAGTGAAAAACAAAAGTTCATTAAAAAAAAAGCATGTAAAACTGTAAACTGTAAACTAGGAGCTCTTCTTCCATGTCAATCCCATTCTGCTACAAGCCTTCTGGGCTCTTGCTACATTCACCAAGAACCAGAAGCCCCTTACTCTGCAATCACAGCAGCAGCTTCAGCAAACAAGAACAAGCTCACAACAACTGGACCGGGTTGAAATTTATTCGGGGCAAGAAGCTGTTGAAGGATCTCAGCACTTGGGGCATTGGGGGCCCTTGTAATTATTTTATCCAAGTCTTGGATCAAACCCAACTTGTTTCTGCTATCAGGTTTTGCTTTGCTTTTCTTTTCTAGTACTAGTATGTATTATATAATGCGATTTTGATTGTGGGTTCAAATTTAGGAAGCTGAGTTCTTGGTTTTTTCTTTTGGGTTGTCAGATATGTTTATGCGTTTTACTCTGTCTGAAACATAGTCTGTCTGTTTAAGACCATTCCATTTGATCTTTCTGTTTTGCTTTTCATAAAGACAGAAAATTGGCATCAACTTCTGTTTTGCAGTCAAGATTTTTGCTGAGTTAATAAAGTAAACTAATTTATTCATAATTGGCATTAAATTCTGTAAAGTTCCTTGCTTTGTTAACAACTCTGCAGATTCTGTCATGAGCATTCGATTAGGTTCGTTATCATTGGCAAAGGCTCAAACTGTTTATTTGATGATTTCGGTTTTGATGGTTGTGTCATACTCAACCGGATTGAGTTTTTGGAGGAGGAACGTGGTCTATATAGAGTTGGAAGTGGTTTCCGATTTAACCGGTTAGGGGTACACTGCTCAAATGAAGGATTCACAGGGCTTGAGTTTGCTGGAGGAATTCCTGGTACTGTAGGAGGAGCTACTTATATGAATGCTGGAGCAAATGGGCAGGAGACTGCTGATGCTATACATTGTGTTGACATTATTACAATGGATGGAAGGCTTCATAGACTTAGTAGGACTGATCTCAATTTCGGGTACCGTTCATCTCCATTTCAAGATATGCAAGAATTGGCAGCTATAACTGCTGTTACATTTAAGCTGCAGCACTCGGGATCAGCAAAGAGGAGGCAGCATGAATACATGGAGAGGTAGTCTAGATCAGCTAGAGAAAAAAGAGAGAGACAAGTTTTCCTATAAGACTCTTAAACTTGCATATGCTTATGGGTTTAGTGTGGCTAAATTTGCAGGAGAAGAACTTCTCAACCAGTTGGGGAACAAAGTGCTGGCTCGGTCTTTCGAAACCCATTGGATGTGGGAGTTGCTGCAGCTGAGTTGATTGAGAAAGCTGGGCTGAAAGGCTTTAGAGTGGGAGGGGCAATGGTATCCAAAATGCATGCAAATTTCTTCATAAATTGTGGTGGCTCAACCTCTCAAGACATGCTTGACCTCCTTGCTTTAGTGAAGGAAAAGGTTGATCAGAAATTTGCAGTACAACTTAAGGAAGAAATCCTATATGTTCACCCGCATCGTAACGATGTGAAATCGAAACAAAGATAAATGACTTGTCAATGTATCTGATGTAAGAAACTATGAGATCAGTGCTTGCAAAGACACAACATATAGATTTGTAATGCTGATAAAAGTAAGAATCTTCATTCAAATAAAAAAGATTGGTGCACAACTTCAAGTAGTTGTTGTAACTAAAAAAGTGGTTTTCACTTGTTATTTTCAAGCCAATCAAGAATCCCCTTCTCTGATTTGGTAAGCTCCCCTTTCTTCGCCCTTATAGTTCCTTCCTCAAACTCAAAGTAATCCTTGTAATTGCGCTTATAGTAACTGTCCATTCTCTGCAAATATATTTGCGTAAGAACAAAACATATAAAAGAATGAAAATTTGCATTATTGTTCCTCTGGCATATGAGCAAAATGCTGAAGAATGACTTCAAAATCTTTGGCAACACTTCCAACTTATGAAGAATGCCATGATATCCAAATGCACAAGGAAAGGGAAATTCAAGAAATTTTTACCTCCTTGTCATTCTTGGCCTTGTTCTCTTCTGACTTCTTCAGATACTCTGATACAAATTTCAATTACTACTAAGTCATATAAACCAAGAAAAGAAAAGAAGGAAAAACCCAACAAGAAAAAAAAACACATGGGCAACCCATAAACAAGCAAAAAAAGCACAATGAATTTCAGCTGAAGAAAAAAAAAACCCAAGAAGATAATAATATGTGCTGTACTTTTAAGAAGCTCAGCCCCAGATTCACTGACAGGGGGAGTAGCAAATGCAGCAGATAAGAGCAGCCCTCTTCTTCCAAAATCGTTGGCTGCCTTGGAGGAAGTGGTTTTCCTTCTATCTTTGCGTTGCCTTCTATGGACTGCCTGCACATTAGATGAAGCAAACTTGTTCACTGTAACAGTCAGGGCCATCAATATGCTTTGGCCTATTGAGCTCATGGCTTTTCCACTACGACCACTGGTTTTCTGAACATGTAGATTATGATGACGACGATGAGGCTTTCTTTGTCCATGTAATTATTCAACTTATCCCTTGGGTTTTAGCCCTTTGATTACAATTCCACGTCAGCACGCTTCACCTGAAGAAAGCTTATTATTATTACTTTTACCATAAGCTTCTATTTTCATATTTACCCATCTTTAACTTTTTTTGTTGGTTTTAAAATCAGTATTACAGAGAAGTTGTCTTAAAAATTTATGTGAATCAAGTCATACAAAAAGTAATAGTTGCGAATCAAGTCATACAAAAAGTAATAGTTGCGGAATTAGCTAGGTCAAGAGTTCGATTTCCTTTTTCCTTTTATTATACCTGCCTACACATTAATTACATTAATTGATCGCATTGCTGACCATATTGGGATGAGATTCACCTACATAGATTAGTCCCACGTAAATACTTTTACACATGGAATGGTCAGTGATGTGATCAGTACAAACATTTGTCTAAAGGCAACAAATGCAAGAAGGAACCCAACCACCCTTTACCAATCTCAAATTCGAAGCACATAGATATTTACATGAAAGAGCTTGAAATGCCATACAAGATGCATTCATAAGCATATTCGGATATTCAAGGCTTTTGATATTGAGTGAATAAAGGTCAAAAGTACAATGCTAACTTCTCTAACATAACTCCAAATGAAATCTATCAACCGCTCTTATTAGACTGGTAGGGTTGCAAGTTGAGTTCGGCCAATTCAGGTTGCCTAACATTCCTCCAACTTGATTCCGATCTTCATAAGCAGCTACCGATTTCTCGACTACAACTCCACTTAAATGATCAGGAGTTGTCACAGAACACAGGGTATGAGGGATCACCATTTTAGATCAACTACACACCCTGAAACATTATTCTCTTACCAAACTAAAGAACAATGCAAATGCTGATTATTATTTATTACATGCATATTTGCATTACGTATGGTAAACAAAGAAGTAAGCTGTATAGAGAGTTGGGTATTTGTCTGTATAAAGGATGTCTACCAAAAGGCGGCATACACTTCAATTTGAGGTTCTTTTCTTAATCATAAAGGGGCTTGGCATCACTACTCCAGTAAGCGTTTATGCTTGCACCATCCAATAGCAATCACATATAAGAATATGGTCCCACCAGTACTGCCACCAACAGTCCACATGAACTCTCGCATCCCTGCTTTTTCTGAATCAAACAGCTCAATTTTGATATTCATGCCGAAGATACCAGCTATAACAACAAAGGCACTCACTACCAGGGTTGCTGTGGTCAACATGACCCCCATTTGCAGGAGATGATTCTGTTTGTCATCCAACATTATATTGATGTAATCCTCTGTGTCGTCGACATACTCCCTCAGCTACCAAGAAACAACCAATAGAAAAAAAAACCAGTAACATGCATGAAAAGATGTGTTGATGACAAGAGGAACAGATTCCACATATAAAGATGAATGTAAAAAGATTTAATGCGTAAACTTCATAAGACGTTTTGATACGAAAGAAGAATAGGGTGTTGAAAAAAGGAAATTTTGGTCTTAGGGTTTTGGAAGGTATTAATGAATACTATCAATAAAGATTTAGCAGACTAGCAACATGCGTTTCTTTCCTAGCAATCCCATATATGATGGCTGCAAAATACCAAGGTTTAGTTATCTACTTTAAACAAAGGAAAAGAACTTGAAAATATTTTCCTCGTATATATAAGCTTGAGAACTGTGCAATAAAAGTGCACCATAGTGAGAAGACAATGACCCAGATTTTTCTGTCACAGTGGAAATTCTTCCCACCAAGGAACCAAATTACAATATAATGAGCCCACCTATTCCATTCAATTAGTAAGATCTATCTCTCACTTGATCAAACAAGCTAGAAAATTGGTTACAATTATCTACATCTTGATTAAGTCTCTACTGAGGGATAGCTTCAACAGAATCAAAACTGTGGCTAAAAACATCAATTTCATATCTAACTGTGAAGAATTGGCATACTGGAAGGAAAATCTAATTTAAGGCATTCACGGCCCCTTTCGGCTTGCTATGAGGTTACAGTATTAGAAGTAATTGAGGCAGCCATGCAATTTGCAGAAGACAAAATGATGTATACTATGCTGCTCAGAAAAAAAAAAAGATAAATCACAGCAGGTGAACATCAACTAAGAGGGCTGCCTAAATAATTTCCTACGTCAAGGGTATGCCAAATATCCTTTTAAATATTTTTTTTTTATACCCAGAAATCCACCAATCCTCAAAGCGGACACAGATTTGAAACTGGTGCCCCCGCCGAACCCTACAATCTTTGGGAGGCAGGAAACACTAGCAAATAGCTAGGTAGGTACCTTTGGGGATTTCAAACCTCTTTCCAACTAACCCCTCATTAGTATCCGTTAGAACCAGAATATTTTATGTTCACCTAAAAGAAGAAAAGAGGAGTACTTGAATATTTTTAGAGTGGCGCTATTCTCATCCCCAGTTTACTAACCCCACCCCCTCTCTAAACCCATTATTATTAAGATACCCTTAACCCTAAGATTATATATAAATATATATATACCTTAACTTTATTTACTTGAACAGCAGAGGCCATCCACCGCCATGGAGTCCCTATGGGAGCAATGACCAGAGGCCACCATTGGCTGGCCTTCTAAAGATGGAGATCACCGAATTGACCTCTACTGCCTAGGCTGGCTTCTCACATCACCACTGGCCAGTGATCTCAACTGCCATTTTTTTAATTTTTACTTTTACATGTTGTCCTTCAGTATAATTCAATACAGGCTTTAAGGTGGGTGGAGAATGCAAGATGTGAGTGGCAACAGTGTCACTCTATTTTGAATTATGTTCACTTAAAGATATTCACATAGAAAAAACTGACAGATAAAATGTACTTGCGTACCGTGGATAGCTTGTTTAGTGTACCATCAATTTGCACAAAATATGCCTCCAAAAGCATTTCAAGCTCCTCTACGTCAAGGTCCTTTCCCATAGCACTATGAGTGGAACTAGTAGTGTTCCCATGGCTGTCCCTGCTAAGGAATTGATGCTGGGGATTGTCAGGGTTTTGAAGATCACCTTCAAAATTGGAGGAACCTCCGGAAGCTTCCAATGAGATTTCAGTAGGAATCCTAACAAAAATAGAATGGGAAAACTTAGGAGTGAAGAATGGCATGCCTATAAGTTAAAATGAGAATGAGATTATCAGCTGCCTTGCCTGTCATCCATGTCTCTTCGTGGAGCTTCATTATCCATGTCCTCTCTCTCACTCAAAGATGAAGTGGTCGAATTTTCAAAATGTTGTTGAACCAACTTTTCAGTTAGATACATCTCGGCCATATCTTCATCATCATCAAGCAAGTGTTCTAGTTCATCCCTCACCTCGAGGTCAACATAATAAAAAAACAAATTGAACTAAATCATCTCGTTTAAAAAGTAATTGTACAACCACAAGCATCTATGGCCTAAGCCTGACCACTTAATCTTCACCATAAAAGTAAAGGGTATGTGTATTATCAAATGTTAAGCTAACCTTCTGAACGCGGCCGGTAATTGCAACCAAGCGACTCTTGATCTGGCGGACACGTTCCAAATTGAGAGTACTAATCTTTGAAGTGAGCTTATCTAAAGCTGGATGAGCTTCTTGCTCCAATGTCCTTGCCTGTTGTCAATTCACAAAACAAAACAAACAAATAGAAAAAAACAAGTCAGAAAGCACGGAGCAGATCATAAAATGAGGCAATGAGGAATATGATATTCACTCACTTCATTCTCTAAGCAACTGCATGCAGCCTCAAGGCATGCCTCCAATGCAACAAACTCAAAAGGCAGGACCTTCAACGCATCACGATTCTCCTCCAGACCTTGCTTCCCTGTTGCCTCATCTTCATCATTACCACCAACAACGCGTCTCAATTGTGCATCAGCCTCTGCCTCTTCCATGTCATACCAATTTGATTCTTCACCATTGCCCTCCTTATCCTGCCCAAAATCAACAACACCACACAACACCAAAATCACAATTAATAACACCAAAATCACAATAAAGAACACAACCCAATACCACAAATCACAATTACAACCACATAAAATCATAATTAGACAAAAAATGACGACTTTTTGGTACCTGGGTTTTGGCGGGTTTGGTGGTGGCTTGGTGATGGCGCAAAAGCCTCCGCTGAAGCTCATCAATAAATGGCGTCACAGATGGGTCTCTGGAATTGAGCAAGAGGACCTCCTGAGCGGTGATGATGGCCTTGATGTGCTCCAAGTTGATCACGATCGCTCTCTCTCGACCCAGTACCGTAGACGGGTACGAAAGAAGCGGATCCAGGATCCGAAGGTCACGGGCGGGTAGACCCGTTCGGCGCATGATGGCGTGTTTGCCCGCCTCTACCACCTGGGTTTGGCCGCTGGCGTCCAGAACCAGCCATGGGCGCACACCAAGGCCTTTCTTCCGCATCCCGGCGGCCACCGACATGCCCATCCCTGGCATTGTGGGCCGGGTCGGGTCCGGGTCGTCCTCCGCTGCACCCGACTTAGAGGGGTGGTGAATTGGATTAGGAGCTCTCATGGCTCTTTGGCTTCGCGTGTTGGGATTGGGATTTTGGGTACAATCTCTCTGCCTCTGTCTCCCTCTCTTTTGAAGAGTTGGGAAGATTTGCTTTGCTCTGTTTTAATTTTTCCTCCTTTTCCTCTAACGTGAGAAGTTCACTGTGTCATGTCGTCATGTCATCATGTGTCACTTTCCTAGTTGATACATCTAATACGTACTAAAGTATAACATTATTATTAGGGTTAATTACATGTAACGGTTTAGCCCCTATGTTTTAAACTTGATAAAAACAAACCTAAAGTTACAAGTTGTTACATCATTAGTCGATTTGTCTCTCAATCTCTTAAGTAAAATGCTTTTTTTATGACATAGCATTCGATATTCGAATGCACGCTATATTTTCAAAATATTCGAATACACGATATACTCTTGAAATATTAATGTATTTTAATACTTTTAAAATATTTGAGTATATTTAAAAAGTATAGCTGTGCGACTATACTTTTTTAATAAGAGTATATAGGTCTAGCAATTAGGAAATGCATTAAACCATATCAGAAGAGTTGTGAGAAACATACGTTAATAAATTTATATAATTCAAGCTGGAAGAAAGATGTGACATTTTGTTAGAACATTACATCAATAGATTCGGAAAACCAACTAATGTTTATAACCCAAAGTCATATTGGTTGGGAAAAAAAGTTTCTACAAATAATTCATGGATGATATTTGTTTTTATTTTAATTTTATTAATGTTAGATAGACTCACCACTGCACTTTCCATAATGTGGAATATTATAAAGTCACATGATCACATCAGTAATTTATAAATACATTAGATATACTTAATAAATACATTATTTAACTTTTAATTAGCACATAAATTAATCGAGCAAGCGTGAATGCTTGTACCAGGCAATAGCAATGACAAATAAGACAACGCTCCCAATGGAACCTCCCCCAACAGTCCACAAAAACTTTGGCATCCCAATTTTGGTTTCTTCCTTGAAGAGTGCTATTCTTACGTTCATCCCAAAGACTCCAGCCACAACGATTAAGGCACTCACCACAAGGGTTGCTGTGGACAGCACCACCCCCATCTGCAGCAGTTGGTTCTGTTTGTCATCCAGCATTATGTTTATGTAGTCCTCTGTGTCGTCCACATACTCCCTCAGCTTTATCATTATTTTTCAAGCCCATCACACACAAATCAAACAAAAATAAAGTCAAATAATGGTTACAAGGAGATGAACTCTACTAATTAAATGGCTAAAGTATGATTTCGGTCCTCCTAGTTTGAGCGAAGTTTGGTACCTATAGTTTCATTTTCTGCGATTTTAGACTTGTGCTAATTGTTTCAATTCAAGGACAATGCCTTAATTTCGTCAGGTATTTTTTTTCCGACCGAATTAGCATACGAGTGACACATGCGAGTCTAAGTTCAACTTTTTAGAGATGTAAAACACCTCAAATGTACCCGGCATGTGTGCTCCATTAAAAAAAAGGACAAAATTAAACTATTGTCTTTGAATTGTAACGACCAGTAAATTATATGACTAAAATCACGACAACTGAAACTAGAAGTTAGGGACCAAAAATCATAATCTGGCCAAAGTATAAAGATTACCCTATTTTCTTACCGTGGATAGCTTGTTTAGTATGCCATCAATTTGGACAAAGTATGCCTCCAAAAGCATTTCAAGCTCCTGCACATCAAGCTGCTTGCTTGTATTAGTAGTAGTTGTACCAATTTGGGCGTCCCTGCAAAAAAGTAAAGCAAAATAAAAATTGCTGACCTATAATATTGATATCAAAGTAGAGATAGAGAGATTATTATTAGCTACGTGCGTGCCTGTCGATTTCCATGTCTGCTTGAACAATTTCATCATCCATTTCATCGCACAGAATCGGCTCGTTCATGGATGAAGATGCAGAAGAATTAGTTTCTAGGTCTCGCTCAACAGACTTTTCAGTCAAATACATCTCGGCCATATCTTCATCATCATCTAGCAAATGTTCTAATTCATCCCTCACCTGCAGATCAACAAAATGCACCATCCATATCATTTAAATACCCAAAAAGAAGCACATAATCACGTGTATAATTAAAGAAAAATCAAAACCCTCAAAACCCAAGTGCCCAATTCACCTTCTGAACACGTCCGGTTATAGCAACCAAGCGACTTTTGATCTGGCGGACACGTTCCAGATTGAGAGTACTTATCTTTGAACTCAGCTTATCCAAAGCTGGATAAGCTTCTTCCTCCAATCTCTTCGCCTTCAAAATAATATACAAAAACAAACAATTACTAATTAATGAAACAATAAAAACAAAAATGTTATAAAATTTGGAGTAACTGGAGTTGATGTTTATACTTCATTTTCTAAGCAACTGCAAGCAGATTCAAGGCAAGCCTCCAATGCAACAAACTCAAAAGGAAGAACCTTTGATCCATACAATTGATTCTTCTCAACTCGACCCTGTTCATCAAACTGATCAGAAAACCCTTTTGGGGAATTCTCACGGCTCTCACCTCTCGACTGTGACTCTCCCAAATCATGCAGCCTGGTCCAGTTTGACTTCGACCCATCTTCTTCATTCCCCTCCTACACATTTTCACAAACACCACGCATGCAACTACTAAAAAGACTCTTATCCATCAAAATCTCTCAAGAAATAAAAGAAAAGATCGCATTGTACCAACCAGAGCTGCTGTGGTTACTTGGTTATGGCGGATTAGCCTGCGCTGAAGCTCGTCAACGAAAGGACTGACAGAAGGGTCGGCGGACTTGACCAAGAGGACCTCATGGGCGGTGACGATGGCCTTGATGTGCTCCAGGTTGATCACAATCGCTCTCTCTCGACCCAGAACCGTCGACGGATACATGAGAACCGGGTCAAGGATCCGGAGGTCCCTGGCGGGTAGACCCGTCCGGCGCATGATGACGTGTTTACCCGCTTCCATGACTTGGGTTTTCCCGCCGGAGTCCATTAGCAGCCAGGACCGGACGCCGGTAGTCCCCTTGGAGCTCTTCTTCCGCTGGCCCCCAGTGGGCAGGGGGCCCATTAACGGGGCGGAGTTTGACGGGTGGGGCAGTTGTTGAGGATGATGAGGAGAAGGAGGTCTCATGGTTTTGGCTTCCTTATGGAGTTGGTACGCAAAGATGTCACTGGTTCTTCATGGAAGAAGCGAACGAGACAGATATAAGCACTAGCTTTACTCATTTTTAATTCTTTCTTTTCTGTTTTTCGTTTTTCTGATAGGACTGTTTTGTTGTTGTTAGATCTGATGCGACTTTTTTATTAAATAAAAACAAAAGAATTCTTAAATGATTGTTTGAACCTTCATCATCTAGGGAGGTAAGCGCCAAGTAAACCTAATAATAGGTATGCCTCTGTCTCTCTCATCCTTACAAATTAAATACAAATTAACTAACTTTGAACTTCTTTTATTATTTATATCTCCTTGGCATATGCTCACACATGTGTCAATTAGTTTTATTTTTTATTTTTTATTTTTTATTTTATTTTTAGAATTAAGAAAAAATAACATGGGTAGTTATGGGTAAAAGTAGAACTTATTATTTGATTTTATTTTTAATTTAAAATTTTTTAATATGAAAAAAATATGAATTTACCATATGATCCTCATTTAATTAATAATTTCAATTCTTAATGTTTGAATTAACCAAGGGCATTTTCTGGTATTTTGAATATTTCACCATTCTCTACATTTTGCGCTATATATATAGATTATTTATTTATAATACAAGCAAGGGGAGATGCTTTTTTTATACACACACCACCAAAGTATCGAGGGAGTTGGAATCTTAAACCACTGATATGCAAATTAAGACCATTTTTTACTGGACTAGATCCGCAATTCATCTTTAAGGTAGAGGAATCTCATCTATTTGCTTGCATTTTTTTTTTCTCTCTGAAAAATTGGAAACACTTGGAAAAATGGAGAAAATTAAGAATATTGAACCTGTAAACCAGTGCTCTAAGGTTTTTCTTGGTGAGGTTTCGATGATAGTCAATACTAGAGCTAACGTCATCAATATAACTGCTAGATAAGCTCTGATTGCATCTTTCCCAATCCTTTATTGTTCTCTTCAAATTTGTAATTATAAAAGAACTTAAATTGAAATTATATATTGTCTGGATTGTTACTGTCACTCTAAAAAAGTTATCAAGGATGATGTGCCCCTCAAAGGGCAATCTTTCTTTTATATTTGTATAAAATAAGGGCGCACCTCTCGAATGTTTAGAGCATCTTGGACTCTTTTATCATTAACCCAAATGAAGGCGAATAAATAGTTATAATTCTGCAAAGAAGTAGTGGGGTAGCAAGATATTAGCATATGCAACATATAGTTCAGTCATGTACATATATAAATATATATATATATATATATATACAGTCCCCTTCTATTGAGGGATCTCTTAAATAATTTTATTTGAGGGACGCCCTTTAGGGTACCCTACAATTCTTTTCCCAATAATCCAAACCATCTATTTTTTAGGTATTCATTCATAGATCATCCTTATAAAAAATTAGACAAATCGGAAACCGTTTCGACATCCAATTGTGTCTTACAAAATCAATGAACACGGTGCTTTAAGAAAAGTACTAAAATTTCAATAACTCAATTGAGTGGTCACATGATATCGGATTCAAGTGATTTTTTGTAGAGATGATCTTTGAATGAGTATCTACAAAATAGACGGTTTGGATTAGTGAAATACAATCCGGAGTGGGGCCTACAAGGGGTGTCCCTCAAATAAGCTTATTTGAGGGATCCCTCAATGGAAGCTCTCTGTATATATATGGCTAAGTTTTTTTTTCAGTCTATGAAATTTGACTCATTTCCCACTTTGGTCTATATGATTTCAGTTCCGGCCATTTTGGTCATGTATGCTTGGTTGGTTTGCAATCAAGTTTAAATCGTAAACTCGATTAAATTCATAGATGACATCCTGACATGGTAGTAGGCAACCAAAACATCTGCATTTTTGTCTCCACACAAAAAGTTTGCAAGCAATCCAATGGGGAGGATGTTAGATTTTTTTACTTCATTGCCAACTAAACAAAACTATAAAATTAAAATTGCCAAAATGGATAACACATAGACCAAAATGAAAAATAAGTCAAATTTGAAGAACCAAAAGTGCGATTTTGACCTAAATTTATAGATGTATATTGTGGAAGAGAAATAAGAAATAAAATAAAATAAAATTCCCAGCTTGTGGATGGCCCGGCCCAATTCAAAAACCCCACCTAGGCTTGGCCCAATGGGTAGGCCTGGGTCAAGCTCTTTGAAACCTAGGCCCGACTAGAAAAATAAAAAAGTCCGTGAAGGCCCAGCCTGAGAAGCCCCAATAACCCTACCTACATGACAATTTGAAGGGTAAAGTTTGCTAGTTTACTATATTTTGTATCATCATCAGCCTCTTTAATTTAATTAATTCAATGTTTGACTTTTCTTTTTCTTTTAAATCAAACACTAAAATTTAATTATGTTTAATAATACCAAATCAATATTTAAATAATAATTCATTATTGTTCACTCAGCCTCTTGCGAGTCCGATTTTTCTGTTACCAAAGTCCCTGTGCCCCCATGTTTCCACCCTAGTTTTGTGACATGTGGACTCTAACTTAACAGGAGTTTAACTCTGTTAACTCTCTTTTAGCATTTTTTTTCTTTAATTAAAAGAATTAAAATATATTATATTAGAATACACGTTTGACAAAAACACTTTGCACGCCGTTTCATCTTCTACGCTTTCATCTTCTACGCTACACTTCAACCCCTACATCTTCTCTACACTGCAAAACTCAGCCACTTCATCTTCTCTACTCTATGAAACTCAGCCCCTGCATATGGTTTTCTAGTTTGCACGTTGGTTGCTAGTTCATCAGGTAAACACGCTATGCTCTTCATGTTTTTTTCTTCTGCTTTTTTATTGCTGTTTTTTAGCATCGTATGAAAAACTTATAAACATATAACTTGTGAGAATCATATACCTAATATGCAATTCATTTGAATCAATTTCATTTGGTTTCAATTTTGTGATGACTTTTCATTTCCATCTACAGTAACAACGAATACAAAATACATTGATTTTTCTTTTCATAATTTTTCAGATAGTTTGTATTTTGGTTTTCATCTACGTCCATTTTCTAGTTTCATCAATAACTAATATGAACATATGATTGTACAGTATTTAGCTCTGTTTAATTTTTATTGAATCAATTGTATTTTTTTATTATTATGGAAGATATTTTAGATATATAAATTTTGTTTGATTCAATTTTTGAAGGATATGAATATGAAAAATAATTGCATGGAAGATGGAGAAGGTGAAACAAGCACTGGCTTGAACATTTCAGAAGGTGAAAGCAACAAAAAGTCATCCTATGCTATGAAAGGTAATGAAAAAATAGATTTGGTTCGTTCTAGCATTCGAAAACAACTAATTCCTGTGATTGGGATGGAGTTTGAGACAGAAGACTTAGCATTTAAATTTTATAATGCATATGCATACAATATTGGTTTTAGTATTAGAAGAAGTAGCTGTCACAAATTCAAAAGTGGCCAGTTGAGAGACAGGCTTTTTGTTTGCTTTGCTAAAGGTAAGCGTGAAATTGATAAGCGTGTTTCTAATGTGAAATATCATCGTGCTGAGACAAGATGTGGATGCTTAGCAAGGATGAAAATTAGTTGTCATTTGAATGATAAGTATCGTGTCATAGAATTTGTTTCTGAGCATAACCATGTGACTACAAGTCCGTCTAAGACTCATTTGTTTAGGTCTCATAGGAAGATCACTCTTGCACAAATAGCTGAAGTTGATATGGCTGATAGTTCAGGAATTGCTCCCCAAAGCAGCTCTTGAATTTTTAAGTAGACAAGCTGGTGGTCGGGAAAGTCTTGGATTTATTCCTGATGATTACAAGAACTACTTGCATTCAAAACGAACAAGAGAAATGAAGTTAGGAGATACAGGTGGTGTGTTAGAGTATCTGCAACAAATGCAATTGATTGATCCTAATTTTTTTTATGCTATACAAGTGGATGAAGATGATTTGATCACTAATATTTTTTGGGCTGATGCGAGGATGATGGTAGATTGTGATTATTTTGGTGATGTAGTATGTTTTGATACTACCTATAGAAAAAATAAAGAAGGAAGACCTTTTGCAATGTTTGTTGGTGTCAATCACCATAAGCAAACTATTATATTTGGTGCTGCATTATTATATGATGAGACAATTCAAACTTTTACATGGTTGTTTGATACTTTTGTGAAGGCTATGTCTGGAAAAAAGCCAAAGAGCATTCTTACAGACCAAGATGTAGCAACGTCTGCAGCATTATCTTTAAAATGGCCAGAAACATCTCATCGTTTATGTATTTGGCACATATATCAGAATGCAGCCAAACACCTTAGCGGTGTTTTTGAGAAGTTCAAAGATTTCAGCAAAGATTTTAGTAGTTGCATATATGATTATGAGGATGAAGATGCTTTTCTAAATGCTTGGAATAGTATGCTTGAAAAATATACTCTCGTGGGCAATGATTGGTTGAGTCGCTTGTTTAAAATAAGGGAGAAATGGGCGTTAATTTATGGGCGCGCGACAAACTTTTTGTGCAGATATTACTACTACCCAGCGGAGTGAAAGCATGAATAGTTGTATAAAAAAATATGTTAGTTACAAATATGACTTGCTTAGATTTTTTCAACACTTCCAAAGGTTGGTTGAAGATCGTCGTTACGAAGAGTTGAAAGCTGAATTTAAAGCAAGTCAAAGTTCCCCAACATTGTCATTTCCCGTAGAAATATTGAAGCATGCAGCAAATGTGTATACACCGAAAGTGTTTAAAGTGTTTCAAGATGAGCTATGTAAGGCTTATGATTGTGTTTTGCACTTCAATAATGAGATGGGAACAATCAGCAAGTATGAAGTTATCCCGTATGGGAAGAATTGGCAACATACAGTTACATTTGACTCAACAAATAATGTAACTTTATGTAGTTGTAAAAAGTTTGAGTTTGCAGGAATCTTATGTGCACATGCCTTGAAGGTTCTTTCTACAAGAAATGTTAAAAGTATCCCAGCTCAATACATCTTGAAGAGATGGACAAAAAATGTGAAGGCTATGAGTGCAAAAATTAATTCATCTTCAAGTACAAATGACCCTAAGGTAGAAATTGTAAAACGTTATAGAGAGTTGTGTCGGTTCCATACTCAATTAGCAACAAGGGCAGCAGGGTGTGGTAAGGCGTATGAAATTGTTATACGACGATTGAATCAGACTTTTGACGAGGTGGATGCATGTTTGAAAGAAAAATCAAGTCAATAAATGTGTGAAGTTATCTCGCCAGTAATTAATAGTAGATCCGAGTTAAATGAGTGTATTAATGTTGATGATGATATTATTAAAGTTAGAGGAATCAAAATTAAAGAAAGAGTTGTTGGTAGTTCTAAAAGGCCAAAAAATGCTTTGGAGAAGCTGACAAAGAAGAGAAGAACTCGAAAAACAGAATTGCAAAATTCAAGCAGTGTTGATTCAATATGTGTTCCTACTACGAAAGCTGTTCCAGCACCTCCATCAGAAATTTCACAGGTATTGTATAAATTCATTATCAATTTCATCTTTGTTTGTTTATTACCCTGTAGCTTCATTGTATTTTTTCAATATTGGTTGAACCCAAAAAATTGTAGGAACTTGTTGCTATCAATAATTTAAATATGGAATTTCCAGTTAGCATGGTCAACTTATTGCAGGTACTTCATTGCATTTAGTTAAAACTTTTCTTAATTGTAATTTTGTACTTGATTGAGTATATTTCACTGTTTTGACATATATATATTGTATGAGTGTAGGCACAATCACCATTGGAAGGAGATTTTGGGTTGTTTAGCTCTCAATTCACAGGTACCAGGGCCAAAAGTTCTAGTGTTGAAGTAGATCCACCTTTTTCAATTGACAAGAGTCACCAAGCGTCATAATGTTGAATTTGGGTTGTTTAGCTCTCAATTGTCGACAAGGGTTCTATAATTTGTTACAACTCTGTTTTGATTTAGAACAAGTTTGTTATGTTTGTCCTGTCTTGGCATTTGAACTTATTCTGATATTTGGCATCTCTGCCTTCTTAAGGTATTGAAGTATTACATTCAATGTAAATATTACTTGCATTTCAAGCCATGAAGTCATTTATCATGATGCATACTTTCCAGTAAGCTCTCTCCATGTCAGAACAT
Source organism: Prunus persica (assembly GCF_000346465.2). Classification (NCBI taxonomy): domain Eukaryota; kingdom Viridiplantae; phylum Streptophyta; class Magnoliopsida; order Rosales; family Rosaceae; genus Prunus; species Prunus persica. The sequence continues at coordinate 16,242,730 of NC_034016.1, forward strand.
GATGAAGAATGCACAATGATGTTAATAATGCAGAACCTCATACAAACTTCATAGAATTTTGGGTCATATAAAAAAGATTTTTGGGGAAAAATAATACATAATTTTTCATAGTATAAGATTTCCTTCCCATCACTATGAACCTCAGCAATGGTTGGTTCTCAATGTTCACTTCCTGCCTACCATGCCCACCTTCACTACTTTGACTACCACTAGAACCTTTTTCATTAGAATTTGATCCCTTCTTCTTTGCACCTTTTTCACTAGAACATCATCTGGGCTGTGAGCTTCCTCCTTGTTAACTTTTGGCCTGTAGAAGAAGAATATTTCCTAGCTCTCTTGCCATTTCATTTGTCACAAACAAACCAACATGAAATGAACACGTACCAACAGTTTTTGGTACAACCTAACCATATAATCCAATCACAATTCTACCTGCAAATGTCAGAGTGAAAATAGAAGTTATAGATACTGATATTAGATGCAGGCCACTATACTCTTACAGAAGCTGCAAGCATCATTACTCAAAGAATAAACCACTTCAAATAGAAGTCAGATGTCAACCACCAAAGATCCCTCACTACCCACACCCACCTACACTTACATTTTGGTATATGTTTTAAGCAAACCTGCACATTGTATTTGGAAATTACAAATTGCACATTGGGCTAGATAACAGAATCCACAACTAGTAACAATGTTTCAAGAAACAAAATGCTTAAATATGAAATGTATTATGACAATGAAAATAGCTAGACTCATAGACATGAGCTACATAGGCAAGCACATATATAACATAATAATAGCATTTACACAGTTTGACCAACACACAAGGCTCCATTCATAAGCAGTTGTTCAACATTTAGGATAGCATCCCCATCTAACCACCACTCTTAACCATTTCACCATTTAACATATTCCAAATTATTAGTACCCAATAAAGCATTCATTAAATAGTATATCTGTGGACAAACAATAAAGCATTCATCCCTATGTATATAAGGGTGATTAGCTTTTGATACACACCCCAAAAACGTCTTTGTACACCCAAAAATTCCCAGAATTGCCTTTGTAGCCAAGTGTCCAGAGACATAGCTTGAAAATAGGATCAATTTAAAAGGCAAGATGGGAATTAACTTCTGATGAACCAAAATGCTGGAGGTATGCTTCAGCCAAATCAACCTTCTTCCTTCTCTTTTTCTTGAATCTTTTTTTGAAATCAAATGAATTGCATAATTGGTATATAATTATCACAAATTAATCTTTTAAAAGCTTCTTGTGCGTTGGCTCCAACACCAGCAACCAAAAAGGGGGGAAAATTATGAAGTAGAGCCTGGCTCACCTCACGAACCAGTGGCCAACGAGCGAAATATATGCAGGGGCTGAGTTTTCGTAATTATATACCCATTACGCAATTCATTTGATAATTATATAACCAAGATGAAGCGGCTGAGTTTTTCATACGATGCTCAAAACCCAGCAATCAAAAAGCACAAGAAAAAACAATGAAGAGCAGATGGTGCTTACTTGATGAACCAGCAGCCACCGAGCGAACTAGAAAAACAAACCATATGAAGGAGCTGTGTTTTGTAGAGCAAAGAAGATGAAGTGGCTGAGTTTTGCGGTGCAGAGAAGACGTAGGGGTTGAAGTGTAGCGTAGAAGATGAAACGACGTGCAAAGTATTTTTGTCAAACGTGTATTCTAATATAATATATTTTAATTAAACAGAGTTAACAGAGTTAAACTCCTGTTAAGTTAGAGTCCACATGTCACAAAATTAGGGTGGAAACATGGGGGCACAGGGACTTTGGTAACAGGAAAATCGGACTCGCCTCTTGCAGGCTTTTACTATTCCAAGACAGCCTTTGTTGTTCCAAAATTTAATAAATGCATTGAAGAGCCAAAGTCTATTCGTCTGAAGAGTGAAAGAGGAGTTCCAGATTTGGTGATTGGGTTTGACAAGGCTGCTGGAGAAAATTTTGCTGATGTGGCTGGCCTATTTTAGTGTCCCAAAGCTTTTAAAGAGATTGTTGGAAATGCTCTAATAGTTTAGGTAGATTTAGATATATAATGGATGAATTTTATATTGTATCAAGAACTTGAACATCTTACACAAATGAATTTCAACATAAAAATGATATTGAGTGACAATAGTCTTACAAATTTCTTTGCGTAAACTAAAAATATTCTTACAAGAGATGACTCAAATAGACAAATTTTCAATACAAATTTGCACTAAAAATTTGCTGGCTCATCCGTCGTACTACAGATAAAACATCAAGAACTAGTGTTACACAAAAGTGACATTATACAGTTACATATCCAATTGGCAATATTCTTGAAATCTATTCACCAAAGCAGTACCAGCTGCAACATCCAAGACTTGAATTCTGGAGCTGACTAAACATAGTAATATGCAAACCACCTATCAATCATGGCATGACATTCCATAGGCTTGAATTCTGGAGCTGTGTGGCCACCTCCCTGCACAGGTCAAACAAAGGTTAATTTCCCCATTATTTTAGGTTTTTTTTTTTTTTTTTTTTTTTTGGGAGAAACATAGTTGACAAGAATTAAGCAGCAGGGATTTCCAGTTCTTACCTTTACAGTCACAAATGTCAAACTGTAGGTTTTCCTTGTATATGCATTGGTGTACCTATTAGAAAAAAAAAAATTAAATCAGAAATTGCAGTGACATTATTATGAAAATTAAGAGTAGCAAGTAGCAACCAACCCTGCAACTTGGCCATTAACAAACCATGGTCTCCATTGATAATCAACACTCAAATTTAGAGATTTTATCCATTCTTGAGTGCCCACGTATGGAATAAGCATGTCATGATCACCACTGTACCAAAAAAATAAAATGTACAAATTAACTATGATATTTCAGACAGAGGAATTATTCATCTATTTATTTGCACAAACGTTTGTGGTTTTTTAAGGATGGAAATGGAGAAAATTAAGAAAATTGTAACCTGTAAACCAGTGCTCTAAGGTTTTTCTTGGTGAGGTTTCGATGATAGTCAATACTAGTTCTAACATCATGTGCATAATTGCTAGATAAGCTCTGATTGCATTTTTCCCAACCCTTTATTGTTCCCTGCACATTGTAATGGTAAATAAAAGTGGGAATATTTTATGTAGGTATTGTAATTCTCAAAATTAGTACTTACCTCTCGAACGTGAAGAGCATTTTGGACTGTTTTATCATTAGCCCAAATGAAGGAGAACAGATAGTTATAAGGCTGCAAAGAAGTAAGGGTAGTAAGGTATTAGCATGCCACACAGTAAGTACAAAGTCTCTGTAATTTGACTCATAATCCACTTTGGTAATTTTGTAATTTTGTTTGGTTTGTAATCAAGTCCAAAATGTAAACTTTTGTAAATGAAATTCTGTCAACTTCCACATTTGAGGGCATTTTCGTCTCTCCAAAACATTTGCAATCAACAGAAAACGTAACTATTCAGAGTTCTACACTTGATAGCTAACTAAACTGAATTATAGGAGTAAATTCTCAAATCTAAGTTAAAAAAGGAGTCAAACCATAAGAACCAAAAATAAATGATTTGACCTAAATTTATAAGGGTATGTATTGAGAGAGAGAGAGAGAGAGAGAGAGAGAGAGAGAGAGAGAGAGAGAGAGAGAGAGAGAGAGAGAGAGAGAGAGAGAGAGAGAGAGAGAGAGAGAGAAATTTACACGACACCATGGTTTTGTAGAATGATGTAGCATGTCTAAGAAATTCTCGTCATCGAAGTTTTGATCCCATTTGAATATTTTTGGGTTTGGAGACATAGTGCTACACTTTGGCTCCAATATTTGGTTATAATATATCTTCTGGGTGCACTGCAAATTTGTTAGAGTGGCAAATGGATCTTCAGTTCAAAGTTTGAAAATAAATGTGAACTAAGAACAATGTCGTAAATTAGTAATTCTCACCTCAGTGACTTCTTGGAGGTTTTCCACACAAGGTGCATTGCTCGGATCTACTTGAACATACTCGCCCTTGCAATTTGTTTTAGTTGACTATATATAATGCGAAGAGATTAGGTCTCAAATTATTGCCCAATAACAGACATTATTTCAGTGCTTTCCTCGGTCATTTGCACAAAAATATACACACTGAAATGCAATTTGCTAGGTCTTAGTGAAGACCCAAAAACAACACTTATTGAAGAATGTATGCTAGAATTCCACACCTATTAAGGTTTGTAGATAGTTAAGTTAGGGACAATATCAGTGTTAGTCGTAGTGAGTCGCTAAGCATTTTACACATTCATTCAACTCTCTCAATTTTCTTTCTTCAGAGTTTAGGAAAATCAAGGAAGTATTAATTTTCACACTATCATTTTACACTCTCCTTTTCTTTTCTAGTTTTATGTTTCATCAATAATTACTATCGCTTTTTTTTTTTTTTAAATAAAAAAAAAGTCACTAGAGAGCATTTATACCTCATAGAGTGTATCGGAAATAAGTGCCATCCGGTGAGCAAATTTAATTCGTGAATTCACGTCATATGTTGGTTCTGTAAATGGGTTGCCTAGCACATAACCCTGAGTTCAAAATAGCCCAAAGACCAAACAAGGGCACAAGACAAACAAATAGAGAGAACAAACGATGAGCCACGAACAAAAGGAGGACTAAAATCAAACAAGTTTAAAATCAGATTGAATAAATTCTTACTTTGAGATTCAATGGTGGTTCATGCCCGACTTCATTGCCTACAACAGTTTAGATTCAGAAAAAGAGTCGCCTCATAATTTAATGGAAGATTCACTATGATACCCAATATAAGAGCCCAAATTTAATCATTTTATTAGTCCCTGAACTTAGACCCGATTTGCATTTGAGTACCTCAATTTTCAAAATGGTTCCCGTGGTCCTTTAACTTCACTCTTGTTATAACAAATGGTCATGTCGTTAATTTTGTTAACTTTTTTTGTTAAATGCAGGGGCAAAATGGTATTTTTATATTAAAACAAAAAAAATGAATAAAAAATCATATCTTTAAAATAACAATAAAAGAAAATCAAATAAAAACCAACCAAAAGAAAAAAGAAAAATTAAGTTTTGGGGGGAGTAGAAATCGAGATAGAGGAGGGGACATAGTTTAATTTTTAGTTTTTTAATTTTTTATTCATATTTTAATCAGTTTTGATACAAAAATACCATTTTGCCCCTGCATTTAACAGGAACCATTTGTCCTAACGAAATTGAAGTTAAAGGACTACGGGAACTATTTTGGAAATTGAGGTACTCAAATGCAAATCGGGCCTAAGTTCAGGGACTAATAAAACGATACCCTATATGAAATGAACTTTAAAAACACACCCAAAATCTATTTACAACATAACAAAAAAGCTTTTAACTTCTTTTAAATTACAAAACTGCCATAGATTAAACAAACCCAACTCAAAAACCTCATAAAAAAGCCCAAAACACTCAGGGCATCAAAGTAATTTAATAATCAAAATTAAATTCAATAGATCCATTTGTTATTTTTTGGGTTTATAGAAATTAAATAGTGTATGATTTATTTATAGTTTTAGTGCTAAGAATGGGTGTATAACTAAATAAGTTTGGTGAGGTAGCTGAAGAAGTCTTCATCCCCAACAAAAAGTTACCGTTGGACACTTCCTGAACAACGATGGGGACAGTTATGCCCGAATATGAATCACCAGCAATGTAGAGTGGATTTTTCAGAAATTCAGGATGATCTTTAAGCCACTGCAGCACCAACATATATATAATTAATTAATTAATTAATGAGATTTAATATATAATTTAAAACCCTTTAAAAATTACTTTAACCAATTTTCACCTTCCTTAGAAATTCATAGGTATGAGATGCGGATGATATATCACCGGTCTCGTATCCTTGCCAACTTTTTGCATAGGAGAATCCACTACCAACTGGTTGATCCAAAAATATTATGTTGGCAACCTGAACATTGTCCAATGCATTTGGGTAAAGTTCTTGACAAATTAAGTGCAGATTAAGTAGTAGGTTTACCTTTGTCCATGAGTATGGATTCAACATAAGTGTTGGTTCGTTCCCACTAGAGTTTGCGTAGTTGAACATTATTGGACCTACCAAACAAATCGAATTCAGGGCATAACAACTTTCGTTAAATCTATATATATAAAACAAAAGGCAGAGAATAGTACAACATTTAAAATACCAGAAAATAATGATAATATGATAAATTCACACTTTTTCATATTAAAAAAAAGAAGAAAAAGATAATAAATTCTATTTTTATGGAACACAACTACCCATTATCTTTTTTAATTCTGAAATAAATTTTAATTTATTTATAAAAAACCTCTCGTAGGCGCAGAAGCGCATGTGGAGAAGCTAGTATTAATTAAATGTAAGGTCATTGATTTCTTTTATATGATTACAATTGTTTAATAGAGGAGATAATAATGTCTTGCATACTTTAAAAAAAAATAATAATCAGATACGGTAAAATAATAATATACCTATTTGGTATGCAAGGCCAGAAAAACCGGAGCAACCGGGACCTCCAGTGAGCCAAAGCACCAGGGGGTCTTCCTTGGGACTCCTCTCCGACTCAATGAAGTAATAAAATAGCTGCACATCATCCAAATCGCCCACCCCCACATACCTTTATTTCTTTCATACCAATTAGTAACTCATAGTGGGAACAACTAGTATTTAGTTGTGTGTATAATATGAGAAAAATTGATTACACCTACGATGGTGATTAATAGTTGAAAAATTACTAACCCGGTCTCAAGTTTAAAGGGGAGTTCACCGGAAAAGCCCGGTAGGGTGTCGATGGTGGATTTTGATGCAACAATAATGTGACTGTTAAGGAAGACCAGAAGAAGTGCTAGCGGCAACATGGTGATGATGCTCTTGAGATGTTGAAGGTCTGATAGAAGGAGACCCTGCTCTCACAAGGATATATATAGATGATCAAAACATGTGGTTCGATAAAACAGTAGGTGAAATAAACTCTTTGACTTTATCCATTTAGGGTCAAAGTAAAAAAACAGTTGCCATTCCTTAATTAATTTATTTTTCCTTCTAAATTAATTGGATTATCAACTTGTGTTGTGGGTTTCAAATCGGGGAGTGAAGAAGGCCATAGAAGCTCTAGTGAAGGAAATGAGTGTCTTCGTAGATTTGCAAAGTCGGTTTAAGAGTCAAACTGAGTTGAGCATCTGTCTAAACTGATGGAAATTTTTGTGTAAAACATGGTCAAAGAACTATGATAGTCGAAGTGGAATTTACCATATTATCCTCATTTAATTAAGTATAGTAAGGTATTAGCATGCCACACAATAAGTACAAAGTCTCTGTAATTTGACTCATAATCCACTCTGGTATCATGAAATTTTTTGGCGATTTCAATTTTGTAATTTTGTTTGGCTTGTAATCAAGTCCAGGATGAAATTCTGGCAGGGCAATAGGCAACTTCCACATTTGAGGGCATTTTCGTCGCTCCAAAACATTTGCAATCAACAGAAAACGTAACTATTCAGAGTTCTATACTTGATTGCTAACTAAACTTAATTATTGGACTAAATTCTCAAATCAAAGTGAAAAACGTGTCGAACCATAAGAACCAAAAATAAGTGATTTGACCTAAATTTATAAAGGTATGTATTGTCTGAGAGAGAATGAGAGTTAGAAATTTATAAGACACTATGGTTCTGTAGAATATTATAGCACATCTAACAAGTTCTCGAATAATGCTACACTTACCACATTTTTAACGTATTTTTTTATTTTTAAAATAACTATATAAACTATATAAATACATAAATAAATAAAAATGATCATAGATGTTTAGCTAATAAGTTTAGCTAACCCACCCGTTAAAAAATTCATTGTGATTGTACAGAGGACTTAATGAGAACGATTTTATTGCTTTACCAGAGAGACGTAAGGTGCTTGATCTCAGCTCAACCAGTATGACGTGGTTGACTTCGAAGAAAGAAAATGCAAGCTAAGAAGATAATAAGGGAAAAGAAACATGGGATCGCAAGTTTCAAGATTTTATGAACCAACGTTCCGTGGAAGCAAGAAAATCCGAGTTTTCTTAGGACCACAATTTATTTTGTTGTCGGCATCCGCATTGTTTGCATGTCACGAAATTGAACTACTGGCCGTGGCAGCCACAATATTTTTGGATCCAACTAATGGTCAGCCACCCATTAGTCAAACTACGTAGTCTTCTCTGCTCCTCTCTTTGATTGTTGTTCAAAGGGTAAGGCTTCACAAAGGATCATCCAGATGGTGTTTTTTTTTTTTTTTTTTGGCATGGTTTTTGGTTTGTTTACTACATAACACATTAACAATGGATCATCCAGATGAATATATATATATATATTAACTACTGGTGTGTTTATAGCACAGAGGAATTGACTCAAACAACATGAGGTCTGGTGTGTTCAGAAAATTTAGTCTCAGCTTTCGGTCAAGCAAATTGCAGTGCGGAATAATTTAGTAGTTCATGATTGGTCTTGGCTTCTTGCCTTTATAGTTGTATATATGTCAACTGGTTCTTTTTATCTGAGTATCTAAAGCGAACAAAAAAGGCACAACTATGAGAAAGTTGCAATCTGATTTTCTGACTATACTCAACTTAAACAGAAGAAAGATTAACGACTTGATGAAAAGATAAAAAGTAAGAACTAACTAAGCTGAGATAGATATCAACCCTGCAACCTGTCCGTCGAAGAACCATGGCTTCCGACAACTGTCAACGGTCGAGTTCAGAGATTTTATCCAAGCCATAGTAGCCACATATGTCATGATCACCACCTGTTAATAGACAAGCATTGTGTTAAGAAATGATAATTTGAGAATGAATAGATTGTGATGCACCGAGATTAGCACTTACATATATGGACCATGGGAATAGAATTCATGCTCGGGTAGGTTTATTCATTTCTATACCACATGATGTGGCACGTCCATATCATATGCTACATCAATTAAATGAATGAAGTGTATTTTAATAAATAAAATTAGAAAAACAAAACTAGTATTTTATAAGATGTGGTATGTACACATTTGCCACATCATGTGGTATAAAAATGTGGCAAGTCTAGTATAATAAATAGGTGTCTTAATGATCTATAATTATTACAAATCTTTTCATATTTTCGGATTATCTAGATTCATGATATAATTATGAGTAACGTTACACTTACTACATTTTTATTCCATGTTTCTATACCACATGATGTGGAATTCCATATCATATGCCACATCAATTAAATCAATGAAGTGTATTTTAATAAAGAAAGTTTAATTAATAGTGTTTTTTTAAGTGTTAACAAATCATAAAAGAAAAGAGAATGTTAAATAATTTTAATTGATGTGGTTGTCCACCTCATCTGCCACATAAGGTGGTATGAGAATGTGGTATACAAAAGTGGTAAGAGTAGCATTATTCTATAAGTATCTATAAGAAATAGGAGGATTTGGTTCAATGTAAGTGATATCTTCCTTATATCTATAAATAGTTTGAGAACGCCTAAAAGGGGTGATGGAGAACTTCAATATGAGCAAGCCTCAAAAGAAATCACCACAAAGGTTTTTTTCAAAATTTAAAATGCCTCAATGGATTATCCAACAGAAAAAAGCAAGGAGAGAGAGGAGGGGAGGAGGGCAATTTCACTTCTTCCTCCTCCCCATTTATGGAGTTTTTCTTTGAAACTCACAGAAGAAAAGAGCGACTAGGACTTCTCAAGCGTAAAACGTATACCCTACTCTCCACATAATCAAATGTAAGCGCACCCTATATTGATTATTATTATTTGATTGACTTGTAAATGTATCGACTAGACTATATGTGTGATTCATGTGAGCAATGAAGTCGTGGCTTCTCTCTCTCTCCTCTCTTTCTCTCTCTGGTCCTCCATACATATATGTCAACACATTTGGCTAAGAATTCAGAATGTCAACTTCATAAGAAGTTAAAACATACAAACAAAGACAAGCTTGTGATTGGTTGTTAGAGATATCATATGAATTTGTTTTGTAGTCCAAATTCTGGCAGGCAGCCTTTCTCATTGATTAGGAATAAGTGGGTGCCGTGCAGGTTTGATGTGTCAATTTGACATTATACCAGAATGATCTTTTCATTGATAGATACAATGGATTTATAGAAGAGTATATTCATGTACAAGGAAACTAACTAGGAAAACAAAATCCTAAAATTACAACAAGATTGATACGAATTGAGCCCAAAAAGTTGGAGAGTAGATATCAAGAACTCTCAACTTGCTAACAAAATTGTTAAATTTTTCTTTTCTCAATGCTTTGGTCAGAATTTCGGCCAACTGAGAGGATGAAATCACATGTCGTGTAGCAATCAAACCTTCCTGAATTTTATCTCACATAAAATGACAATCCATTTCAACGTCTTGTTCTCTCATGAAATATTGGGTTAGTGGCAATATGTAAAGCTGCCTTGTTATCGCAATACAACAACGCAGATTGGCTATGATGGATGAGCAAATCCTTGAGAAGAGATCGAAGCCAAGACAACTCACAACATACCGTTGCCACAGATCTATATTTGGCTTTTGTTGAAGACAAAGATATGGTTTTTGTCGCTTCAACTTCCATGAAATTAAAGAAGATCCCAGAAACACACAATATCCTGTAGTAGACCTTCTAGTATTAGGATACTCTGCCCAATCAGAATCACATAATGCAAGCAAAGTCAAGTCACTATGAGAAGACAACAATATCCCTTGACTTGGCGTGTTCTTCAAATAACGAAGAATGCGAAGCGCGGCTTCCATGTGAGGTTTATGTGGGGCATGCATAAACCTGCTTAAGACATGAACATAGTAAGTAATATTTGGCCTCGTGATGGTCAGATAAATCAAACGACCAACAAGTCTTTTATAGTGAGTTGGTTCTTTAAGTAATTCACCTTTATCAGAAATCTTAAGACCTTTTTCCATAGAAAAATCAACAGGTGTGGCACTTAGGAGCTTTGCATCCTTCAAAATTTCCAACGCATACTTGCGTTTGGATAAGAAAATACCTTTCTTTGATCTTGATACCTCAATCCCCAAAAAATAATTTCAAATCTCCAAGATTTTAATAGAAAAATGACTGTGCAAAAAATCTTTGAGTTCTGAGATAGATGTAGTATCATTGCCCGTAATTACAATGTCATCAACATAAATCAATAATGCTGTGAAAGATTGCCCCGTATTGCGTTTAAACAACGAATAGTCAGCTTTAGATTGAACATCACTAGTAGAACAAGGGGCCTAAAAAAACTTAGGAAACCATTCATGAGAAGCTTGCTTTAAACCATAAAGAGATTTATGAATGCGACATATCAAGTTCTCCCCTTGTCGCCGAAGACCAGGATGAGGGATCATATAGATTTCCTCATGGAGATCACCATGAAGGAAGGCATTGTTGACGTCAAGCTGATGTAGAGGCCAACTACGGGCGATGGCAAGAACAAGTAAACAACGAACTGTAGGTATCTTTGCAGTAAGAGAAAAAGTGTTATGATAATCAACACCTTCCATAAGTAGTAAAACCTTTATAGACCAAACGGGCTTTGTACTGTTCGACAGACCCATTAGATTTGAGCTTAATTATATACTCATCGACAACCAATAGGCTTTTTTCCAGCATGTAATGCAATAAGACTCCAACTGTGATTATCGGACAAGGCCTGTAATTCAGATTGCTTGGCTTCTTGCCAATGAGAGTGAGGAGTGACTTCCTCATAAGAATTGGGTTCAACCAATTGACTGACTTGTGCAATGAAAGAGAGGCAACTAACGGAGAGATCTGACGAAAACTTAAAGGGTGGAACCACATTGTAATAAATTTAAAAGACCAGGGTATGTTATTGTAAAAATTGAAAAGATATGGATTAACATGTTTTAAGGGTGTAACCACAAGATACTAAACTATATTTAACCCTAAATGCAAACCCAAGGACATTATTGTAATTCTCACCTTAGTGACTTCTTGGAGGTTTTCCACACAAGGTGCATTGCTTGGATCTACTTGAGCATACTCCCCCCTTGCAATTTGTTCTAGTTGACTATATATATAATACGAAGAGATTAGCTCTCAAATTAAGCATTAATTTATCTTTTTTTGCTATATCGTTTGTACGAAAATTACAATTTGTTCTAGTCATTAATTTAAAAATTCAGATACGATTATAACATCATTGGGTTGTTAATTGGATTAGCACACATATATAAAAACTTATAACTTAACACTTTCTTTCACACATTCGCGACAAAAATTCAACTCTAGCTATTCTTTCAAGAGTTTAGAAAAATCAAATGATTTTTTTTTAAAAAAAAACACATATAACCAGCCACTAGAGAACATTTATACCTCATAGAGTGCATCGGATATAAGTGCCATACGGTGGTGAGCAAATTTAATTCTTGAGTTATACACTGGTTCTGTAAATGGATTGCCTAGCACGTAGCCCTGAGTTCAGTCAAGAAATATTTAGTTATCCAAGACAAGATTCCGCATTTAATACTAACAATAAAGTCTAGAAAATATTCATCCCCACAAAAATACAAAAAAGAAAATTTTCATGTATGAATGTCACATTTTACTAATATATTATAACCACTACGTTTTGTTCCATAGACACTGAAGATATCTAAGCTTCATGTATCCTTTGCTATTATTATTATTTAAAAATAAAAATAAAAGGTTCATAGCTATGAGGTTTTTGTTTGGTAAAAGAATAAACGTATGAATTCAAATCACACGTTAGAAAAATGGTAAAGAATTAAAGATTGACTTGTAACTTAAGTGGTTAAAAATATTTATTCTTACACTCGAAGTCTTAGATTCAATTTCCCTCCCCTAATATTGCTTGTATAAAGACTACTTGTAAATTCAAAGATGGTAATGGACCATTAGGATTACAGGCTAAATGAAATGAGCAGAGAACAACTATAATAGCCCAAAAGACCAAACAAGGGCACAAGATAAGCAAACAAGGGCACCAGACAGACAGACAAAGAGCCCAAAACAAGGCAAAAGCAAAAAAGGAGGACGAAAATATAATTAATTAATGAGATTTAATATATAATTTTAATTACTTATTTAACCAATTTTCACCTTCCTTAGAAATTCTTAGCTATGAGCTGCGGATGATATATCACCGATCTCGTATCCTTGCCAACTTTTTGCATAGGAGAATCCACTACCAACTGGTTGATCCAAAAATATTATGTTGGCAACCTGAACATTGTCCAATGCATTTGGGTAATGTTCTTGACGAATTAAGTACAGATTAAGTAGTAGGTTTACCTTTGTCCATGAGTATGGATTCAACACAAATGTTGGTTCGTTCCCACTAGAATTTGCGTAGTTGAACATTATTGGACCTACCAAACAAATTTAAAGCCATAAAAAGTCCTGAAGAATAGCTTTCCTTAAACAGTTATATGATGACAAGTTGTTTTTGTACAAGCATTATTTGATGTGCCAATCAAAGGACATCAATAATGCCTGACTCTGATCTACAGCTACCTTCCAGTCAAAATCCAATTAATGGGATTTCCGGCTTACTTACGAGAGTAATCTCTTTTTGTTTAATTTGCATGTTATGTTTAGCAAGACAATATTACTCTCAACAGTATATATTATATTGTCGGTGTTGTAATGGAAGTACAAAGACATGATTAATTAGAAGGTGAGATAACAATTACCTATTTCGTATACAAGGCCGGAGAAAGCAGAGCAACCGGGACCTCCGGTGAGCCAAAGCAGTAGAGGGTCTTCCTTGGGACTCCTCTCCGACTCAATGAAGTAATAGAACAGCTGCACATCATCCAAATCGCCCACCCCACGTACCTTTAATTTGTCATCAAAACCATCATTTTCACTCTCATATTTCATACGTATTAGTAACTCATGTGGGGAACAACAACTAATGTATGCATATGTATAATACAAGAAACACTCTTCAATGGTGGTTGAATTCAACTGATTTCATGTAACAACGCACGCGTGGAGAAGAAAATAATAGTTGAAGAATTACTAACCCAGTTTCAAGTTTAAAGGGGAGGTTGCCGGAAAAGCCCGGTAGGGTGTTGATTATGGATGCGGATGCAAAAATGTGACAGTTCAGTAAGACCAGAACAAGTGCTAGCGGCAACATGATGGTGATGATGCTTTTGAGATGTTGGAGACATGAATATTGAGGAAAAAAATTTGGTTTCTTCATCAAATTTAATAGTACATATCATATGACTCTATGTGTGGTTTGATAGAACGTTAGGTAAACTCAGTGTACAAGGAGACCCTACTCTCAAAAGGATATAAATTAATGATTGGATTTTTAAGTGTAGAGGTTCCTGAACTTTACCTCGAGTTGTAATTAGGTCCTCGAATTTTTTTGTTGTTGAGGCAATTAGGTCATCCAACTTTCTCATCCGTTCCAATTGAGTCATTCCGTCAATTTGGTAGTTAATTTGAGGGCAAATACCGTCCATTTCAATTAAAATATTTCAAATTTTAAAAATTGAAAAAAAAAACTGAAAAAAGTGAAAAAATAAATTATCTTAAAAATAAAAAATAAAAAATAAAAAATAAAAATCTCTCTCTCTCTCCTCTGCAACCCATTCCCCCCTCCCTCCTTATCCCACCCCCTCAAAATCCAGATCCCAACCCAATCTGCAACCCACTCTCCCGCAACCCATTCCCCCCTCCCTCCTTATCCCACCCCCTCAAAATCCAGATCCCAACCCAATCTGCAACCCACCCCCATATCCCAACTCGCAAAACCCAGAATCCACCTCACCCCCCAAAGGTGCTAAGTGTTCGAATTTTTTTTCTTCTTCAATTTTTGAATTTGCACAGAGAGAGAGAGAGAGAGAGAGAGAGAGAGAGAGAGAATCTGTGAAATGAGGTCACTGAGATATCTAGATGTTCATTTCAATGAGCTTCGTGGGATGCCATACGCAATAGGGAGATTGACAACTCTTGAGGTGCTCAACCTGTCCAGCAACTTCAGTGACTGGATAGAGCTTCCTGAATAAATTGGCGACCAAACCAATCTCAGGGAGCTTGATCTAAGCAACAAACAGATTCGAGCTCTCACAAGCTTGCGAAGAGTATGGATTTTTCCAGATCATCAACCACGGAGTGCCTGAGGAGTTATGTGATAGAATGATGGCTGCCATGGCCCAGTTCTTCAAATTGCATACCGAAGAAAGAGCACAATACTTTACCATAGATCACTCCAAGCCAATATAGCTTTTCAACTACTACGTACCTCAAGCTTGGAGTTGATCAACATCAAAAGGTCACTGTGTGGAGTGAAACCTTCTCTCATCTCGTGGGAACCTCTCAATTCTTTGCCTGAAATCCTCCCCAAGAAACCGAAAGGACGCTTTTACCCCCTCATTTTGACAAATAAATTGGCAGAGTTGGACGGTAGGACCCAATTGGAACTATTTGTCAAGTTAACGGATGTAATTGCCTAAAAAAACAAAAGGTTCGGAAACCCAATTGCAACTCTAGACAAAATTTAGAGACGTCTACAATTAAAAACCCATTAGTTATTAGTTCCCTCGTCTCTCCTACTTTATCTTTGGCTTTTCCTCTTTAGGGGTCAACGTACGTATGATCTTTAACATCACAAGGATGGTGCCAATTACATCACAAATGATTGACTTTGTTCTCCTTGGTTGTAGCCGTACTTGTTTTTCATATGAACCCTTCATGAAAAGGTTTTATCATTATCATCAAAATTATTATTATTTTTTAAAAAGTGATATTCTAAATTACTCCAACATATAAAGAGATGTGCTTTCGCCAACCTACGTACATCTGCAAATGCACTGAAAGAAGTTAGCTAAGAAAAGGGGTTTGTCAATGCATATTAAACGCGATTTTCAATCTCTTTCCTCCTTAATTAATTTGCAAATGTCTTGATTCGAACCTGACGGTTCATTTTATCAAAGTTATCTTTGTTTCTCTATTGTTCTCTTTGATTTCAATTACTTTCTATATTGTCAACACTATGAAGACATAATAAAATAAGAAGGTAGGAATTCGCTACCTTTTGCTCAATCGTTGTTCAATCGTGGTTCTAATTGCTCACCTAAATGCAAAAACGAGTTTGTGGTGCCAAAAACTGGTTACTTGGTACTATTCGTGGCCAATCAAAACCTAATAACTTCGTCCCGTTTTCGAGTGGTTTTTATGCCATGTGAAGAACTCTCACCCTTGAGCTGAAGAAAAATAATGGCACACAAACAGAAACAGAGGAAAGGGTTTACCAAACCAGCATCAATTAATGACCTTTGCTTTGGAAAAAGAATAACTCAGCATAACAACTTATTATCTATCAGTAGATTGGTAATTTGAATTACTGACTACAGAGGGTAGTATGCCAACCACCTACTAATCATAGCAAAACATTCTTCAGGTTTGTACTCTGGAGCTGTGTGACCCGCTCCCTGAAATATCAGAAAATTTAGTTAGCTTTTGCTCAAGAAAATTTTAGTACGGAAAATATTTAAGTTCATTCTTAAGCTTCTTGCCTTTATAGTTGCATATGTCAACTGGTACTTTTTGTATGTGTACTGCACTCTGTATCTAAAGGCCAAAAAACAGAGAGAAAAAAAAAGAAAAGGCATAACTATGAGATAATTGTAATATGATTTTCTGACTAAACTCGAGGAAGACGAGAAAGATACAAACCCTGCAACCTGTCCGTCGACGAACCAAGGCTTCCAACGACTGACAACAGTCAAGTTCAGAGATTCTATCCAACCCATAGTACCCACATATGGAACATTCATGTCATGATCACCACTGTTAATAGACAAGCTTTGTGTTCAGAAGAAATGGTAATGTGAGAATGAATAGATTGTGTGAGATTATATTAACAGAGGGCTAAGCCTATGTTTAAATTCATGTACTTGACTTTTCCCTCCAATTAGAACTCCACATGGACTTGTGAAAAATAAAACAAAAGAACATTGGAAAGAGTTATCGGCATGCATATTCTACAAAATATAATACCTGTAAACCAAAACCCTATAGCCTTGTTTTATGAGGTTCTCATGATAGACAAGACTAGAGGAAACATCAGATATATAGAATTCTTGTAAGGTCTTATTGCATCTCTCCCATTCCTTAACGCTTCCCTGATTCTGAAAAAAAAAAAAAAAAAAAAAAGATGAGCAAAATTAAAGTACTGTGATATGTTATGAAAACCTGAAGATATCTTTGGAAGGAACTAATTAATTGCCTCCTGAATATGAAGAGCTTCTTGGACAGTTTTGTCATTTGCCCAAATATAAGAGAGGAGATATGCGTAACTCTGCATTAACACAAGGCAGATATGTTGACTCAAAGTTAACATTTAGTACAACAAACACAAATGAGTAAGCTACAACCTACAGATAAGTTACTGCTATACAGTATGCAATGTGTGTGTGTGCCGGCGTGTGCAGAGAGACTTACCCGACACCATGGCCTACGAAGTTGAGGAAAAGAAAGGAGGAGATTTACAGAGTCTTTATTAGTGCGATCATCTGCATACCCCTTTGACTGCGCTGGTTTTGGTGAATGGACAGTACATACAGGTTCCAATATTTGTACATCATTTACGTCTTCGATACACTGCCAATCAAAATATGAAGTCAGTATTTTGATAGTACATTACTTAATAGTGACAAGTAGTTGTAGAAACCAAAGAATTTGTTTACTTTCCACTCACCTCGTTGTAAAGTTCAAGATCATCCACACATAACGTGTTGTTTAGATCCACATTGATATAATCTCCCTTGCAGTTTATTTTCATTGACTTGCAAAGTATACAAATCACAACCACATTTAAGAAAGACAATAAATAAAGTGACTATGCAAGATCACCATATAACTTGAGGTAAAGATTTAGTCAGAATAGTTCAGAATGATTTGAAGAGCCAGAATCTAATCTCAACATGAAACTGACAAGAAGCGACAAAATCAGTGTGTATTTTCACCTGGTATAGTTCCTCTGATATAAGTGCTTTCATGTAAGCAAATAGAACTCTAGAATTATCATCCTTTTCAGAATCTGTCACTGGATTGCCAAGCACATAACCCTGCAGCCAATATATATGGAACATTATTGTCTGCCTACTTTTAAGGCCCACATGCATATGATCTGCAATTAATTAACCAACAAAATAGAAATCATTCAAATTGTAATGGCAGAAAATGTACTTTGAGATTCATTGGTGGCGCATGTTCATCTTGATTACCTACATAAAAGTAAATAAGCAAAATAAAAAGAACCTCAAATCAATACCTCATGATCCACACAACTAAGAAACTAACTATTTGCATGTGAGGCTGAATTAAAGGTTGCACGATTGACACTTCTCAATTCCTGGTAGCTGAAGCTGAGAAAAGGCCAAATTTAAAAGGGTTACCAACTTACCATCTGATATTTCCTGAACGACCATAGGAACAATTATGCCTGAATAAGAATCTCCGGCAATATAAAGTGGATTATTGTAGAACTTGGGATGATCCATAAGCCACTGCACCACAACAGTGAAAACAAAGATGTAGCTAAACTAGACGCAGGAAAATAATGTTCATTTCCAACAGCCAATCATGTCAATTTTTGAAAAAAACTATTCTTAATCACTTGAAAGATGATCGCTTGAACTAGACCTTATGCCGAAACCTCATAGGCAAGTGCATCCTCTCACCTTTCTAAGAAATTCATATGTTTGTGCAGCTGATATTGTGTCATTGAGATTGGCATATCCTTCCCAATTTTTTGTATATGAGAATCCTGTGCCCACAGGTGCATCCAAAAATATTATGTTGGCAACCTGAAAGTTTTTTTATCGTTCTTCTCAATATCATAAGAACCTCAATAACTTGAAGGTTTCCAATTAAACAAGTACACCTATAAGGCAGTTGAAGCCTCCCACCTTTGTCCATGAATATGGATTCAACTTTAGTTTTGGTTTGTTGCCGATGGAATGTGCAGAGTCAAAGGATAATGGACCTACAACAAAGTATGGATTAAATACTGAGGCTAATTTTACTAATTAAAAGTTGAACACAATATCTGTGCCAGATTACAACTAACGCGGATTAAAAACTATAGAATTATAAAAACAATAATATTAGTGAAATACACACAATATACTAAAAAACAAACCCTTCATCAATAAAATTTGGGTTGATTTTAAATTGGGATGTACTGCTTTTGATGGGGACCTTCCTCTGTTTTGAGGCTCTTGGGCCAGGCTAGTTGCTCTGTAGTTTCTGCTTTGAACCCAGGTTACCCAAAAAAGTAAAAGGAAAAAAAAAACAGAGAAAACAGAGCACGCACTTTTTATCTTTCTTCACACTGCCAGTCTCATCAACTTGACACACCTTTAATTTCTTTTTATTTTTCATTTATATTGGGATTTTCTGGTGGTCTATCACCAAAGTCATAAAAATTCAAAATAGAATAATATCCTCTGAAAGATGCAGAGAGTGGAAAATATAATTAGGTACCTAAATTTTCATATACAATGGCAGAGAAGGCAGAACAACCAGGACCTCCAGTGAGCCAAAGCACAAGAGGATCATACTCTGGACTCCCTTCAGACTCAAAGAAGTAATAAAACAGCTGTACATCATCCATGCTGCCCACTCCCACGTACCTTTATATAATTAAACCATTTAAAATATATAATTCACGGTCATCTTTTGTATTAATGTAAAGTACTTAACAGAGTAGAAAATAATAGTTGTAAGAACAAAAATACTAACCCAGTTTCAAGCTTAAAGGGGAGGTCACCGCGAAAGCCAGGAAGGGTTTTGATGATATTGGATGATGATGATGCAACATTAATGTTCAAAAGGGTCACCAGAAGAAGTGATTGTGGCAACATGGTGGTGATGATGTACTTGCTGCTACGCTTATCTCATGACATACGTATATGTGGAGGATGGCTCCTGTGAAGTTATGGAACGTGCTATAATATAATGAATTTGGTTTTTTTCTTGAGCTATGAAGTGACTGGATAGTCTGAACAGTAGGTGAATCCTCGTGATCATCAGCCAAAAAAATTTGAATATATTTTGATATTTTGGGAATTGTATTTTTCTTCCGGCTTCTGTCCCTTTCAAATTCTTCAACTTGTGTATGTAAGATTTGTTTAGAATGAGAGACAAAGAAAGTGTGATTTTCAACTTGTGTCTTTAAGTTAAAATATGGACTGATAATTGACGCACCTGGGTTCTTAGATATTCTGAATTTCAACAGGAAAAAAAACACACAGAAGAAGAAGTTGTGATTTTGGTTCAGCAGAGGACTTAATCAGAACGAGGTATGGTGCTTGCTCTCTGCTCAACATTCCGTGGAGGCAGAAAATCCAAGTTTTTGTTAGACCACAACTTTTTTTTTATTTAATTTATTTGTGGCATCCGCATTGCTTGCATGTCACAAAATTGAACTACTTGTCAGCCACAATATTTTTGGATCCAAGTCCAACTAATGGTCAGACACCCATTAGTCAACCTACTTCCTCTTCTCTGCTCCTCTCTTTGATTCATGCTCAAAGACTTTCACAAAGGATCATCCAGATGAAGATTTTTTGCATGATTTTTGGTTTGTTTACTACATAACACATTAACAATGAATATATATTAAATAATGGTGTGTTTATAGTACATAAAACTGATATTTGATTTATGATTTCATATCATTCTTTGAATAATGGTGTGAACCAATTGACTTATTAATTTTGACTACAGAGGGTAGTATGCGAACCAACGACTAATCATAGCATGACATTCTTCAGGTTTGTACTCTGGAGCTGTGTGACCCGCTCCCTGAAAAATCAAAAAAATTAGTCAGCTTTTGCTGAAGCAAATTTTAGTATGGAAAATATTTAAGTTCATTCTTAAGCTTCTTGCCTTTATAGTTGCATATGTCAACTGGTATTTTTTGTATGTGTACTGCACTCTGTATCTAAAGGCCAAAAAACAGAAGAAGAAAAGAAGGCATAACTATGAGATAATTGTAATCTGATTTTCTGACTAAACTCAACACAAAGTAAGAAAGAAGATGAGATAGATACAAACCCTGCAACCTGTCCGTCGACAAACCAAGGCTTCCAAGGACTGTCAACAGTCAAGTTCAGAGATTCTATCCAAGCCATAGTAGCCACATATGGAATATCCATGTCATGATCACCACTGTGAATATACAAGCTTTGTGTTCAGAAGAAATGGTAATGTGAGAATGAATAGATTGTGTGAGATTCTATTAACAGAAAGCTAAGCCTATGTTTGAATTTATTAGAACTCCAAATGGACTTTCTGCTTTGACTAAAACAAAAGAAAATTGGAAAGAGTTATCGGCATGCATATTCTACAAAATATAATACCTGTAAACCAAAACTCTATAGCCTTGTTTTATGAGGTTCTCATGATAGACAAGACTAGAGGAAACATCAGATATATATAATTCTTGTAAGGTCTTATTGCATCTCTCCCATTCCGTAATGCTTCCCTGATTGTCATTTAGGATCAGCAAAATTAAAGTACTGTGATATATCATGAAAACCGGAAGAATATATTTAGAATGAACTAATTAATTACCTCCTGAATATGAAGAGCATCTTGGACAGTTTTGTCATTTTCCCAAATGGAAGAGTAGAGATAATTGTAACTCTGCATTAAAACAAGGAAGATAAGCTGACTCAAGTTTACATTTAGTATAACAAACAAAAATGAGTAAGCCACAACCTACAGATAAGTGACTGTAGTGTGCATTGTGTATGTGTGCAAGTGCGCATGCAGCAGAGAGACTTACCCGACACCATGGCCTACGAAGTTGAAGAAAAGAAAGGAGGAGATTTACAGAGTCCTTATTGCTGAAATAGTTTCCGTTCCACTTTGATTGTGCTGATTTTGGCGACTCTATTGTAGTACATGAAGGTTCCAATATATGTGCACTGTGTATGCCTTCGACACACTGCCAATCCAATTGTGAAGTCAGTATTTTTATCCTACATTACTTAAAAGTGACAAGTAGTTGCAGAAACCAAAGATTTTGTTTTATTTCCACTCACCTCGTTGTAAAGTTCAAGATCCTCCACACATAACGTGTTGTTTAGATCCACATTGATATACTCTCCCTTGCAGTTTTTTTTCATTGACTTGCAAAATATAAAAATCACAACCAGATTTAAGAAAGTCTTTTAGCAAGAAATGAAGCGAGTATGCAAGAGCACTGGGTACATAAAAAAAAAAAACCAGTGCGTATTTCACCTGGTATAGTTCATCTGATATAAGTGCTTTTAGGTAAGCAAATAACACTTTGTAATTATAATCTTTTTTTTTATCTGTCACTGGATTGCCGAGCACATATCCCTGCAGCCAATATACTTTTAAGGCCTACATTCATATGATGAGGAATTTATGAACTACAACACAATAGAAATCATTCAAATTATAATGGCAGAAAATGTACTTTGAGATTCATTGGTGGCACATGTTCATCTTGATTACCTACACAAATATAAAAATAAATTAAAATCAATAGCTCATGAAACTGTTTTTGCCTTATTTGTCCATCTGATACATATTGAGCATGAAGAGGTGATGAATGAAATGTTCAATATTATTTTCATGTGAGACTGAATCAAAGGTAAAACTTAAGAGGGTTACCAACTTACCATCCGATATTTCCTGAACGACCATCGGAACAATTATGCCTGAATAAGAATCTCCAGCAATATAAAGTGGATTATTGTAGAACTTGGGATGATCCATAAGCCACTGCACCCACAATAGTAAAAACAAAGATATAGCTAAACTAGACGCAATAACATAATGTTCATTTCCAACAACCAATCATGTCAATTTTTGATTAAAAAAGCCATTCTTAATCACTTGAAAGATGATCACATGAACTAGACCTTATGCAGAAACCTCGTAGGCAAGCGCATCATCTCACCTTTCTAAGAAATTCATATGTTTGTGCAGCTGACAATGTGTCATTGAGATTGCTATATCCTTCCCAATTTTTTGCATAGGAGAACCCTGTGCCCACTGGTGCGTCTAAAAATATTATGTTGGCAACCTGAAAGTTTGGGATATTGTTCTTCTCAATGTCATACGAACCTGAATAGTTTCTAAAGATCACATACAAAGACACAAACACGAAAACCTACCTTTGTCCATGAATATGGATTCAATTTTAATTTTGGTTTGTTGCCAATGGAATGTGCATAGTCAAAGGATAGTGGACCTACAACAAAGTATGTGTTAAACAGTTGGAACTTTAATGTGCAGAGTTACAATTATATTCTGTGTATTAGTGAAAAATACACAGAATATACTTAGAAAGCTAACACTAATCAACTTTGTATGGCTTTTGATAGGTTTTGAGGCTCTTGGGCTCGGTTAGTTGCTCAGTAGGTTTACTTGTGTGCTTTGGCGCCCTGCCTAACCCAAAAAAGAACAAAAAAAACAGAGAAAACAGAGCCTTCCCTTTCTTTTAAAAAGATTTTCTGATTATAAAATTTCATAAAATTTCAAAATATAATAATATCATCTAAAAAATGCAGAGTCTGAAAAATATAATAAGGGACGTACCTAAATTTTCATATACAAGGCCAGAGAAGGCAGAACAACCAGGACCTCCATTGAGCCAAAGCACCAGAGGATCATACTCTGGACTCCCTTCAGACTCAAAGAAGTAATAAAACAGCTGCACATCATCCATGCTGCCCACTCCCACGTACCTTCATATAATTAACCCATAAATTATATAATTCATTGCCATATTTTGTATTAATGCAAAGTAATTAACTGAGTAGAAAAATAATAGTTATAAGAACAAAGATACCAACCCAGTTTCAAGCTTGAAGGGGAGGTCACCTCGAAAGCCGGGTAGGGTTTTGATGATATTGGACGTTGATGCAACATTAATGTTCAGAAGGGTCACCAGAAGAAGTGCTTGTGGCAACATGGTGATGATGATATACTTGCTGCTAGGCATATTTCATCACATATATATAGAGAGGAATGCTTTACGGCGCTACTGTGAATTTAGGAAGCGTGCCATAATTGAATATGTCTTTTGACTTCAGCCATGACGTGATTGGGTAGTCTGGACATTAAGTGAATCCTCGAAGGAGACCCTCTTCATTTAATTATCCCTTTTTTATTGGGAAATGCCATCTCACATGTGAGTTGAGGTGGACATCCAATTCATTAAAATTATATTAGTTTTTTTTTTTGACATATCAATTTTTTATTATTTTCTTTAATTGAAAAAACCTAACCCTACTGGATTAGAGACTCTTGGTATAATGGTCCTTCTATGAGAGGTTATGGAGGTAGTCGGAGCTGGTGATGCAAGGAGCAGTGTTATGACCCCTCAACTACCATTGATCATAGACTGTAGACATCATCTCAAAGGTGGACTAACCAAAAATTAAAGGTGGAGGGAGTGGAGCGGTGGCGGATCGACGGCAGAGGAAGAGGAAGAGAGGGAATTTGGGGAGGCCAACAGGTAACGTGAAAACTGAAAAGTCTCCAGGGTTAAGTTTTTTAATTTTTTTTAATTAATGAAAATTATAAGAAACTCATATCTTTAAATATATATATATATATATATATAATTTTAATGAGTTGGATCTTGGGGAGGCCAACAGGTAACGTGAAAACTGAAAAGTCTCCAGGGTTAAGTTTTTTAATTTTTTTTAATTAATGAAAATTATAAGAAACTCATATCTTTAAATATATATATAATATATATAATTTTAATGAGTTGGATGTCCACCTCAACTGCCACGTGAGATGGTATTAAAAATGTGGTATAATTATATGGTAAGCATATCATTTCCTTTTTTTATTTGTTTAGCCTAGTAATAATATGAATATGTTTTCCTATCATAAATAAAATAAAATAAAATTGAATATATTTTTCTTTTGGGAATTGTATTTTTCTTTTGGCTTTTGAAGGAGATTGATTGTTACGGCGGGAAGTGATCACAAGCTAAGAGATCGGTGCATGTGAAAACACGTAGGCGTGCTGATCAATTGTTTGGAGAAATTCTTCCTGTGGATAAGGTGGGACCCCAATACAAGGTTTTAGCTTAGTTGTGGGATGGGCGGGGAAAAACTTGCAATTTCCAGTATAATGCTATATTACGTGGAAGTATTATCCGCCTATTGTAGCGTTATTGACAGGAAATAACAAGTTTTCTGCTTTTTATTGATATGCGGAAATTGAACCATTTTTTGGATCCAACTAATGGTCAGCCACCAATTAGTCAACTTAGTCTTCTCTGCAACTCTCTCTGATTGTTGTTCAAAGGGTATAAGATTCACAAAGGATCATCATCCAGATGATGATTTTTGCATGGTTTTTGGTTTATTTACTACCCAACACTGTAACACATTAACAATGAAGATATATTAAATAAAACTGATATTTGATTTATGATTTCATGTCAGTCTTGGAAGAATTGACTCTAACAGACACAGACGAAAGGGTAGTATGCGAACCAATTGACTTATTAATTTTGGGATACAGCAATAGAAATTCTGACTACAGAGGGTAGTATGCGAACCACCGACTAATCATGGCATGACATTCTTCAGGCTTGTACTCTGTTGCTGTGTGACCCGCTCCCTGAAAAATCAGAAAATTTAGTCTTAACTTTAGCTCAAGCAAATTGCAGTGTTGGAATAATTCAAGTTCATGGTGGGTCTTGGCTTCTTGCCTTTATAGTTGTATATGTCAACTGGTACTTTTTATCTGAGTACTGCACTCTGTATCTAAAGGGCAAAATAAGAAGGCGGCATAACTATGAGAGTTGTAATCTGATTTTGAGACTAAAATCAACTTAAACAGAAGAAAGATGAAGGACATGAAAAAATTAAAAAGTGAGAAAAAAGCTGAGATAGATATCAACCCTGCAACCTGTCCGTCGACGAACCATGGCTTCCAACGACTGTCAACAGTCAAGTTCAGAGATTCTATCCAAGCCATAGTAGCCACATATGGAATTACCATGTCATGATCACCGCTGTTAATCGACAAGCGTTGTGTTCAGAAGAAATGATAATTTGAGAATAATTAGATTGTGATGCAGCAAGATTAGCACTTACATACATAGGTTCAATCATTTATAATAAATAGGTGTCTTTATCCAAAGAAAACTGGAGAGAATTATAGACATATAGTACCTGTAAATCAGAACTCTATAGCCTTGTTTTATGAGATTCTCATGATAGACAAGACTGGAGGAAACATCAAATATATATGAATCTTTTAAGGTATGATTGCATCTCAACCATTCCTTAATGCTTCCCTGATTTTCATTTAAGACAGAAAAATTAAATTACTGTGATATGTCATGAAAACTTGAAGAATATATTTGGAAGGAACTCATTAATTACCTCCTGAATATGAAGAGCATCTTGGACAGTTTTGTCATTTGCCCAAATATAAGAGAAGAGATAATTGTAACTCTGCATTAAAATAAGGCAGATATATGTTGACTCAAAGTTTACATTTAGTACAACAAACACTAATGAGTAACCCACAACCTACAGATAAGTTACTGCTATGTCCTATGCATTGTGTGTGTGCATGCGTGTGTGCGCAGAGAGACTTACCCGACACCATGGCCTAGTAAGTTCAGGAAAGGAAAGGAGGAGATTTACGGAGTCTTTATCGCTAAAATAGTTTATGTTCCACTTTGACCCTGCTGATTTTGGCGATGCTACTGAAGTACATGTAGGTTCCAATATCTGTGCACTCTGTATGTCTTCAATACACTGCCGATCCAATTGTGAAGTCAGTATTTTTATCCTACATTACTTAAAAGTGACAAGTAGATGCAGAAACAAAAGATTCTGCTTTATTTTCACTCACCTCGTTGTAAAGTTCAAGATCCCCCACACATAACGTGTTGTTTAGATCCACATTGATATACTCTCCCTTGCAGTTTTTTCTCATTGACTTGCAAAATATAAAAATCACAACCAGATTTAAGAAAGACAGTCTTTTAGCAAGAAATGAAGTGAGTATGCAAGTGCGTAGTCACCTGGTATAGTTCATCTGATATAAGTGCTTTTAGGTAAGCAAATAACACTTTGTAATTATTATCTTTTTTTTCATCTGTCACTGGATTTCCAAGCACATATCCCTGCAGCCAATATACTTTTAACTTTTAAGGCCCACATTCAGATGATGAGGAATTTATGAACTACAACACAATAGAAATCATTCAAATTATAATGGCAGAAAATGTACTTTGAGATTCATTGGTGGCACATGTTCATCTTGATTACCTACACAAATATAAAATCAATTAAAATCAATACCTCATGAAACTGTTTTTGCCTTATTTGTCCATCTGATATTTATTGAGCATGAAGAGGTTATGAATGAAATGTTCAATATTATTTTCATGAGAGACTGAATCAAAGGTTGCAGGATTTGACCCTTCTCTCAATTCTTGGTAGCTGAAACTGACAAAAGGTAAAACTTAAGAGGGTTACCAACTTACCATCCGATATTTCCTGAACGACCATCGGAACAATTATGCCAGAATAAGAATCTCCAGTAAT
Organism: Prunus persica; assembly: GCF_000346465.2. Taxonomy (NCBI): domain Eukaryota; kingdom Viridiplantae; phylum Streptophyta; class Magnoliopsida; order Rosales; family Rosaceae; genus Prunus; species Prunus persica. Next base: position 16,270,349 of record NC_034016.1, read on the forward strand.
ATAAAGTGGATTATTGTAGAACTTGGGATGATCCATAAGCCACTGCACCCACAACAGTGAAAACAACAACATAACTAGCTAGATATGGAAGAAAAGTGTTTTATATTCAACAAGCCAATCATGTCGATTTTCGAAAGAATTCTTAATCACTAGAATTAAACCTCTCACCTTTCTAAGAAATTCATATGTCTGTGCAGCTGACAAGGTGTCATTGAGATTGTTATATCCTTCCCAATTTTTTGCATATGAGAATCCTGTGCCCACCGGTGCGTCTAAAAATATTATGTTGGCAACCTGAAAGTTTAGGATATTGTTCTTCTCAATGTTATAAGAACCGGAATAGTTGCTAAAGATCACATACGTACAAAGACATAAACAAAAACACCTACCTTTGTCCATGAATATGGATTCAATTTTAGTTTTGGTTTGTTGCCAATGGAATGCGCATAGTCAAAGGATAGTGGACCTACAACAAAGTACGTATTAAATAGTCCTAGTTAGTAAAATACAAAATGGGAAAAGTACAACTTAAAAGTTCGATCACTATATAATATTAGTTAATCTTCAACATTCACTATTATTTTTTGAGCATGACAAATCAAGTTGGTTTACATCTTTAATTATTTTTCAGTTGTTGATAAATAATAAATATAAGAACATGTACCATGTCCAGTGAATAACATGAAAAGAGTAAAATATTGTAGTAAAAAATTATAAATAAATTACTAGAATGTGTTTTATTTTCTTTCATTAATTACTCTAGATTTTCTAATTCGAGGAATTTGTTAGCTCACAATATTATCAACTTAAATCACTCAAACCCACTATGCAATGCATATACTTCTAATTTTATGTGGCAAAATAATAGATGAATGACTAAATAAACTTATTCTAAAGTTTCATTACAAATTTCCATGTATTTATCACAACTTCCGTGGATTTTATCCCATTTTTATCGATATCAATATTTTTCCTATATTTCCATGTTTTTGAACGAGCGATATTTCCAAAACCCCCCGATATTTAAGACCCTGATCAAAATTAACCCCAGTAAAAAATACACAGAATATACTTAGAAAACCTAAACACTCGTCAACTTCGTGCTTGCTGATAACTTGGGGTGTACGGCTTTTGATGGGTCCTCTCCCCTGTTTTTTGAGGCTCTTGGGCTGGGTTAGTTGCTCTGTAGGTTTTACTTGTGTGCCTTGGCGCCCAGACTAACAGAAAAAAAAAAGAACAAAAAGCAGAGAAAACAGAGCACACCTTTATATATATATATCTATATATATATATTTATATATTTTGTGTTGAAGGTCTTCCCTATCTTTTAAAAAGATTTTCTGATGGTCTGATACCAATGTCATAAAATTTTAAAATAGAATAATATCATCTAAAAAATATAATAAGGTACGTACCTAAATTTTCATATACAAGGCCAGAGAAGGCAGAACAACCAGGACCTCCATTGAGCCAAAGCACCAGAGGATCATACTCTGGACTCCCTTCAGACTCAAAGAAGTAATAAAACAGCTGCACATCATCCATGCTGCCCACTCCCACGTACCTTCATATAATTAACCCATAAATTATATAATTCATTGCCATATTTTGTATTAATGCAAAGTAATTAACTGAGTAGAAAAATAATAGTTATAAGAACAAAGATACCAACCCAGTTTCAAGCTTGAAGGGGAGGTCACCGCGAAAGCCGGGTAGGGTTTTGACAATATTGGACGTTGATGCAACATTAATGTTCAAAAGGGTCACCAGAAGAAGTGCTTGTGGCAACATGGTGATGATGATATACTTGCTGCTAGGCATATTTCATCACATATATATAGGGAATGCTTTACGGCTCTACTGTGAATTTAGGAAGCGTGCTATGATTTAAGGAATTTGTCTTTTTTCTTCAGCCATGACGTGACTGGATAGTCTGAACATTAGGTGGCACCTCTTGATCATCAGCAAGCAAGGAGACCTTCTTCATTGAAATTATCCATTTTTTGTTTGTTTAGCCTAGTAATAATAGCTTTCGTGTCATAAAATAAATTTGAAAAATGTTTTTATATTTTGGGAATTGTATTTTTCATCTGGATTTTGTCCCATTCAAATTCTTCAACTAGTGTATGTAAGATTTCTGTAAAAAGAAATACAAATAAAGTGAGACCAGTATGGGAGTTAAAATATTAGAAAATTTGGTATAAGTTCAATTCTGATAAGAGAGATTTTAAGTGGAATTCACGCAAAAGTTGTTGATCTAAGTCCTTTGACTTTTGCTTCACATAAGATTACATGCCTTTTTTTATTTATTTATTGATGTTTATTCTATTTATTTTCTAATTATTTTGTTGTTCCAATTATACCCTTGTGAATTATGGATTTGTAAAAACCATAAGTTATTGATTGAGTGCTGTTATTTCTACTCCCTTGTTCTATTTCCCCAACCACCTTATCTTCAAAATTTTAAAGACAATTTATCCATTTATAAAATGACTTCTAAGGACTTAAGAAAAAAAAAAAACTCAACTAACATATCCCATCTATTCTAGGGTTTGGTAAAAAGAAGAAGAAAAAGTTAAAGAAGAAAGCGTACATTTTTCCCCTCTGCAAAACCGGCCAACAAATTTTTTTCAAGTTTCAATAATTAATAACAATAAAATAAAATTGAACCAAACAAATTAAGAAAGTCTCATCTTCTCTCTCTTCACTTTATCAGTCTAAACAACTCAGGTCTCATAGGAAACCTTTTTCTTTTTTTTTTCTTTTTTTTTATCATTATCAAAGCTGCACAGTGATATTCAACTTGCACCGATTAATTTGGTAGTGAGTTTTGTTGGTCGCAATCTCTAGATCTATAGTGCCTCTCAATTCTCTGATAAATTTTTTGGTCTTTTTCGGCAAGGGTTGTGGTCTCTATGAAGGTTGAAGACAGAAATTTCGGAGAGGCAAAAACAAAGCAATGAAATAGAGGGATAAAAAGTTCTCAATCTGCATGCATGTCAAATATGCTATTCCACCAAAGAATTGTGATGATGTGGAAAGAGAAAGTGAAAAGAGTTCGTGTTGGTTTTGATCAGAGTTGGTCCTAATTTTTTCTGAGTCGTAGGAGATGGGTGTTGTTCATGGTGGTTTTCTCGGTTAAAAAAGAGAGATAGCTGGCGTAGCCAGGCTGCATTCTGTGTATTCAGAAAACACTGAAATAGGGCAGGGTATTTTAGGAATAATGGTGGGTGGAAAAATAAGATTGTATTTTTTAAAATTTATGTTGTGGGTGGAAAGATAAGATGAGTGGGAAAATAGGACAGATAGGTGGAAATAGCAGCACTCTATTAACTCTTAGGACATTTATTATCATATTTGATTTCAATTTAATTGCAAATCTATTTATTGAATTTTGAAATTTTGAAATATTTATCAAACGGACCTTAATATTACTACATTTATTTACTCTTTATTTATTTATAAACAAGTCTTCTTATATCTAAACTGGTGTAGGCAATGAGGTTGGGCATGAACCACCAATGAATATCAAAGTAAGATTCAATCTGATTTTAAACTTGAGATACTTCTTTTTCATTTTATTTTTTTGGGATAAAAAATTGGTATTAGTTGCTTGAACCCACATTACAAGGCCACAGCTTTACAACTTAAAAGTAATTTTATAGAGAAGCACATGGGAGATATTTCTTCCCAGAACTAATTTTGGCCTGTCTAGAATCACTCTCAAACAAACTCAAATTACCTCTTGTCCAAGTAATTAAATCCATAAGTTACCTCTAGTCTAGGTAATTAAACCCAAAAGCTAACTCTTGTGCACATATTTATACCCATAAATTGCCTCTAGTCTAGGTAATTGAACTCATATAATGCCTTTAGTATGGATCTTTAAACACATAATTAAAGTAAAAAGTACATATCTAAAATGTTACAGAAATAGAAGAAAGAAACTCACACATCCACAATAGGTATACTCGCACTTGAATATATTGAGATAAAACTCCATAAAAATTGCTTTGAAAAACCGAAGAAAAAAACTATTACCTAGCTAGAAGGCAAGTATATATATAGAAAACTCCATAAAACAATTGCTTAAAAAAACACAAGAAAAAAACTATTACCTATAAGGCAGGTACATGGAATGTTTTTTCATATAATTCCATTTTTGATAGTGGCAACTACTTACTTGGTGAGAGTGGACTACAATTAAAAAGGGAGATCATCTAGACTGCATTCATTACATCTTTATGAAAATGAAAGTGGCCTTTAAAATATTGACTGATAATTGAAGCACTTGGGTTCTCAGAGATTCTGCACAACCTGGAAAAAAAGAAAAAACAGAAGAAGTTGTGATTTTGGTTGTGCACACTGGCAGAACCACTGCAAAGGCTGCAGTGGGCTGTAGCCCAGGAAGATTTTTGGGAAAAAAAAAATTAAACTTATATATTTGTCTTGTTTTAAATACATTCAAGTATGTATTACCTATCAGAGTTTTAAAAAGTCCAATTTTTTATGAATTTAGTTGCATGACAACAATAAAAATAAACATTAAGACCTATCAGAATTTATTGTTGTATATTTTCATTTTGATAATATTTGGTTTCCGGTTGCATTTAATATGTATTTGTTTTATATTAAAGTTAATTGGAAATTGCAAGGGGTTTGTAACTCAAATAGTTAAGACCATTTATCATTGTCCTAGGTTCGATTTTCCCCTTCCCCAATATCAATTGTATCAAGAGAAAAAAAAAATTAGGAATTAGTCAATAAAGCTATGAACTAGCTTGGTTTATATGATTTAATGTATACTTTTATTTCTAAAATAACTATATAAACTATAAATACATAAAATAAAAACATTTGATCATAGATGTTTAGCTAATGACTTTATCTAGCCCACCCGTTGAAAAATTCATGGTGATTGTGCAGAGGACTTAATCAGAACGATTTTATTGCTTTGCTAGAGAGACGTATGGTGCTTGATCTCAGCTCAACCAGTATGACGTGGTTGATTTCGAAGACAGAAAATGCAGGCTAAGAAGATAATAAGGGAAAAGAAACAGGAGATCGAAAGTTTCAAGATTCTATAAACCAACATTCCGTGGAAACAGAAAATCCGAGTTTTTTTTAGGACCACAATTTATTTTTTTGGTGGCATCCGCATTGCCTGCATGTCACGAAATTGAACTACTGGCCGTGGCAGCCACAATATTTTTGGATCCAACTACTGGTCAGCCACCCATTGGTCAACCTACTTAGTCTTCCCTGCTCCTCTCTTTGATTGTTGTTCAAAGGGTAAGGCTTCACAAAGGATCATCCAGATGGTGTTTTTTTTTTTGCATGGTTTTTGGTTTGTTTACTACATAACACATTAACAAGGGATCATCCAGAAGAATATATATATATATATTAACTACTGGTGTGTTTATAGTAGACAGAGGAATTGACTCAAACAATATGAGGTCTGTGTGTTTATAGCTATCTCAAAAATAAAACTGATATTTGATTTATGATTTTATGACAACTTTGAAGAATTGACTCAAACAGACACAGGCTTTACCAATCCAACATCAACTATAATGAACTTTTGCTGTGAACCAGTTAACTTATTAAGTTTGGGATACAGAAATTCTGACTACAGCGGTTAGTATGCGAACCACCGACTAATCATAGCATGACATTTTTCAGGTTTGTACTGTGGAGCTGTGTAACCCGCTCCCTGAAAATTCAGAAAATTTAGTCTCAGCTTTTGGTCAAGCAAATTGCAGTGTGGAATAATTTAATAGCTCAAGATGGGTCTTGGCTTCTTGCCTTTATAGTTGTGTATGTCAACTGGTTCTTTTTATCTTAGTATCTAAAGAAAAATAAAGAGGCACAACTATGAGATAGTTGTAATCTGATTTTCTGACTAAACTCAACTTAAACAGAAGAAAGATTAAGGACATGATGAAAATATAAAAAGTAAGAAAGAAGCTGAGATAGATATCAACCCTGCAACCTGTCCGTCGACGGTCGTCAGAGATTTTATCCAAGCCATAGTAGCCACATATGTCATGATCACCACTGTTAAAAGACAAGCATTGTGTTAAGAAATGATAATTTGAGAATGAATAGATTGTGATGCACCGAGATTAGCACTTACATATATGGACCATGGGAATAGAATTCATGCTCGGGTAGGTTTATTCATTTATAATAAGAGTAATGCTACACTTACCACATTTTTATCTTATATTTTTATACCACATGATGTGGCATGTTCATATCATATGCCACAACAATTAAATGAATGAAGTCTATTTTAATAAATAAAATTAGAAGAATAAAAACTAGTATTTTACATGATATATATGGTATGTACACATCTGCCACATCATGTGGTATAAAATTATGGTATAATAAATAGTGTCTTAATGATCTATAATTATTACAAATCTTTTCATATTTTGGGATTATCTAGATTCATGATAAAATTATGAGTAATGTTACATTTACTACATTTTTATCCCACATTTCTATACCACATGATGTGGCGTGTCCATATCATATGCCACGTTAATTAAATCAATGAAGTGTATTTTAATAAAGAAAGTTTAATTTACAGTTTTTTTGTAAGTGTTAACAAATCATAAAAGAAAAGAGAATGTTAAATAATTTTAATTGTGGCTATCCACCTCATCTGCCACATAAGGTGGTATGAGAATGTGGTATAAGAAATAGGAGGATTTGGTTCAATGTAAGTGATATCTTCCTTATATCTATAAATAGTTTGAGAACGCTTAAAAAGGATGATGGGAAACTTCAATTTGAGCATGACTCAAAAGAAATCACCACAAAGGTTTTTTTTTTTATAAAAAATTAAAAAGCCTTAATGGACTACCCAACAGAAAAAAGCAAGGAGAGAGGAGGGGAGAAGGGCAATGAACACTTCTTCCTCCTCCCCCTTTGTGGAGTTTTTCTTGGGACTCATAGAAGGAGAGAGCGATTAAGCTTCTTAAGCGTAAAAAGTACACCCTACTTACCACATAATCAAATGTAAGCGCACCCTATATTGATTATTATTATTTGATTGACTTGTAAATGTATCGACTAGACTTTATGTGTGATTCATGTGAGCAATGAAGTCGTGGCTTCTCTCTCTCTCTCTCTCTCTCTCTCTCTCTCTCTCTCTCTCTCTCTCTCTCTCTCTCTTTCTCTCTCTCTCTCTCTCTCTCTTTTTGTGTCAACGTTTTCCCTTGTCATTTGTAATCAAACTCCACGTTGTATGAATGGGGGATTAATGGGTCCTCCATATACATATATGTCAACACATTTGGCTAAGAATTCAAAATGTCAACTTCATAAGAAGTTAAAACATACAAACAAAGACAAGCTTGTGATTGGTTGTTAGAGAGATATCATATTTGTTTTGTAGTCCAAATTCTGGCAGGCAACCTTTCTCATTGATTAGGAAGAAGTGGGTGCCGTGCAGGTTTGATGTATGTTAATTTGATATTATACCATAATGATCTTTTCATTGATAGGTACAACTGCTTTATACAAGAGTATATTCAGGTACAAGGAAACTAATTCCGTAATCTAGGAAACTGACTAGGAAAACAAAATCCTAATTACAATAGGATATATTGATACGAATTGATATTATACAAATTGACTTCTTAACACTCTCCCTCACGTTGAAGAGTAGATATCAAGAACTCTCAACTTACGACCAACATTGTTAAATTCTTCTTTTCCAATGCTTTGGTAAGAACATCGGCCAACTGAGAGGACGAACTCACATGCCATGTAGCAATCAAACCTTCCTGAATTTTATCTCGAATAAAATGGCAATCCATTTCAATGTAGTCTTATTCTCTCATGAAACACTGGGTTAGTGGTAATATGTAAAACTGCCTTGTTGTCACAATACAACAAAGCAGATTGGTGATGATGCGTGCTTATCGGAGAAGACCAATCGTTGATTTCTGGATCAAGTGTGTTCACAATCTAAGAGAAGATCATGTTGTTACAACGCAGCCATGCTGAGTGCTCATCGGGCTTGGATTCCGATGACGACACTTTGACAGTTCCATCAACAAAACTCAATTTATTCTTAGCATTCCATGTAACTGACATGAATCTATGCAATGTCGCATAGTTATCTCTAGGGCTTCGGCACAATTACCAAGCCCGGAGGATCCGAATTACTAAGGCAATAAGGGTTTGAAGGTTCCAACTTGAATACGTCGAAGGAATCACCCATAGTGTCCGGTGGTAAAGGGTCTGCAGCAAGAGCATGTAGAATGTGGCAAAAAAGGTTTTGAGAGCTAGTTAATTGCCCTGCTCTAATACCATGTGAATTTGATATTATACGAGAATGATCTTTTCATTGATAGGTACAAATTTTTCATTTCGTGTACAAGAAAACTAATCCTATAATATAGGAAACCAACTAAGAAAGCAAAATCTTAATTACAACAGGATTGATACTAATTGATATTATACAAATAGACTTCTTAAATTCAAAATTTCAAGTTCATAAGAAGTCAAAACATACAAACAAAGACAAGCTTGTGATTGGTTGTTAGAGATATCATATGAATTTGTTCGGTCGTCCAAATTCTGGCAGGCAGCCTTTCTCATTGACTAGGAAGATGTGGGTGCCGTGCAGGTTTGATGCGCACATGATTGAAACTGATTACTCTTCGGACGTGTCTAACAAAGAGCCGTTTCATGTCCCATCTCAACCACTCATAGGATCACGGTCAACAAAGAGCCGTTTCATGTCCCATCTCTCCCTCATAGCATCCATATTCTCTTTCGTATCCAATACTTACAATTAATCACCCGCAAATTACACGTATGATTTATTTAGTTGAACTCATATAACCCCCCACTAAATGCATTTGTTTAATATATGTGTTAAGCTTAAGATAACATTAATAGAGTCAAGAGCGGAATTAGGAATTTTTGAACAAATAGGCTATAACTAAAATGTTTAGGGTAAAATCTCATCAACTTTTTTTGTTTGTACTTACAGTTTTTATAGCTTTTATGGAAATAAAAGTATATATTAAATCATATAAACCACATTCTAATGCATAGCTTCATTGACTAATTTCAAATAAATTTTAACATAACACAAATACATATTAAATGCAACAAGAAAATTAATATTATCAATGAAAATGTGTTCAACAACGAAATTAAAAGTATACCTATTTTAATATGTATTTTTATTACTTCCATTTACAGAGAATTGGTCTTTTCATTTATCTTTCTTCACATACATGTTTGGTTTCAAGTTTGAAGGGGAGGTCACCGCGGGTAGGGTTTTGATCAACATTAAGGATCACCAGAAGAAGTGCTTGTAGCAACATGGTGATGATGATGTACTTGCTGCTAAGTATATATGCTCCCCTCTTTGATTGTTGTTCAAAGGGGTAAGACTTCACAAGGGATCATCCAGATGACGAATTTTTTCCATAATTTTTCTTTGTTTATTACATAATACATTAACAATAATGAATATAGAACCATAATGTCCTGACGTCCCAAAAGTGAAGTTTGGGTGGCAAATTGCTAAAAAAAAATTATATTGTGTGACATATATATATAATATAATACAAAAAAATTGCACTAAAGATTATACTAAAAATTTGCTCGATTGTCCGTCGTACTAAATACTATACATCAAGAACAATATGTGTTACACAAAAGTGACATTCACAGTTACATATCGAATTGACAATATTCTTGGAAATTTATTCACCAAAGCAGTACCAGCTAGCAACATCCAAGACTTTGGGGCACAAAAGTATTGGAATGAATGAGCTAATTAAACGTAGTAATATGCAAACCACCTATCAACCATGGCAAGACATTCCATAGGCTTGTATTCTGGAGCTGAGTGGCCACCTCCCTGTACAGGTCTCCATTATTTTAGTTATCTTTTTTTCTTTCAGATAACTAGTTGAGAAAAATTAAGCAGGATTTTCAGTTCTTGCCTTTACAGTAACAAATGTCAAACTGTACGCTTTCAGTGTATATGCATTGGTGTACCTTAGAAAAAAAGATAATTTAATTAATTAAATAAGAAATTGCAGTGACATTATGAAAATTGATAGTAGCAAGCAACCAACCCTGCAACTTGGCCATTAACAAACCATGGTCTCCATTGGTAATCAACACTCAAATTTAGAGATTTTATCCATTCTCGAGTGCCCACATATGGAATAATCATGTCATGATCACCACTGTACCCAAAAAAAAAAAAAATCTACAAATTAACTTTGATATATTTCAGACAGAAGAATACTGAATTCATCGGTTTTTTCACACAAACGGTCGTGGATTTTTTACGGATAGACAAAATTTGGAAATGGAGAAAATTAAGAATATTAACTAGTGTACCTGTAAACCAGTGCTCTAAGGTTTTTCTTGGTGAGATTTCGATGATAGTCGATACTAGTTCTAACATCATATACATAATTGCTAAATAAACTCTGATTGCATCTCTCCCAACCCTTTATTGTTCCCTGTTAGGTTGTAATGGCAAAAGTGCTTAAGTGAAATTAATTATATAGGTATTGTAATTCTCAAAATTATAACATACCTCTCGAACGTTTAGAGCATTTTGGACAGTTTTGTCATTAGCCCAAATGAAGCAGAAGATATAGTTATAACTCTGCAACCAAGTACTACGGTATTAGCATGAAACATAGTTCAGTCATGTACATGTAATTTGACTCCATTGCTAACCGAACTAATTATAGGACTAAAATTTCCAAAGTCAAAGTGAAAAACAAGTCAAATTATAAGGATAAAAAATATGTAATTTGACCCAAATTCATTAGAGTATATATTGTGCGACAGTAAGCCAGCCAGAAATTTACACGACACCATGATTTCGTAGAATAATGCAGCACATCTAACAAGTCCTCTTCAGCAAAGTTCTGATCCCATTTGAATCTTTTTGGTTTTGGAGACAGAGTACTACACTTTGGCTCCAAGATTTGTGCAAGATTTATCTTTTGGATGCACTGCAAATTTGTTAAGTGGTAAATCGATATTCAGTATCACACTTCAATATATAATAAATGCAAACCAAGGACGTAGTAATTCTCACCTCATTGACTTCTTGGAGGTTTTTCACACAAGGTGCATTGCTTGGATCTACTTGAACATACTCTCCCTTGCAATTTGTTTTAGTTGACTATATATATACATATATATATATATATAATACGAAGAGATTAGCTCTCAAATTAAGCATTTATTTTATTTTTTTGCTACATGATTTGTACGAAAATTAGTTGAGCACTTTTGTTTATTTTTTTGCACATGTTGGCAGTAGGAATACAACTCTCGCTCTTCTTTCTTCAAAGTTTAAATAAACAAGAAAACATATTTATACCTCATAGAGTTCATTGGATATAAGTGCCATGCGATGAGCATACTGAATTCGTGAGTTTACGTCATATGTTGGTTCTGTCCATGGGTTGCCAAGCACGTAACCCTGAGTTCAATCAAACAACATTTACTTATCCAAGACAATGTTTCTTTACTTGATACTAAAAATGTGGTAAATACTCGCCCCAAAAGAAAAAAAAATCTATGTTTGAATGTACCTTTTTTTTTTTTTTTTGGGATCCAAGTGATATTGACGGAGGAAGAATTCGAACTTCGGTATAAATGTCAGATTTTACTCATGCATTATAATCATTACATTTCGTACTAAGGACTCATAATTACGAGGTTTTTCTTTGGTAAGAAAAATATTTTACTCCAATCACACATTAAAATGATTTTTTTTTTTTTTTTTTCAAAGTTAGGAAGGAGGAGGTGAGTTTTTTCACACAAACTTCCAAGGTGGTATGAGGATTCAAACTTGAGACTATTGATATCCAAATCAAAACTCTTTTTCACTCATCTCGTACTCGTCTCATAAAATAATTAAGAACCAGAGACTAAGACCGGAAGACAGCACAAAAAGCAAAAGTTCATTACAGAAAGCAGAAAAAAAAAAAAAAAAAAAAAAAAGATTGTAATGAGCTATATTAGGATTACAAGCTAAAATCAAATGAGCAGAAAACAACCATAAGAGCCCAATCGAACGCACACAAAAGGAGAAGGGCTAACGAGGACTAAAAGGGAAGACAAGTATCTCAAATTTAAAATCAGATAGAATTCTTACTTTGAGATTCATTGGCGGTTCATGCCCAGCTTCGTTACCTACAACAGTTCAGATTTAGGAGACTTCTCATAATTTAGGTCAAATAAAGTTAGGACTCGTTTGATAACCATTTAGTGAAACAACTGAAAAGGTTTTCATTCCCAACAAAAGTTACCGTTGGATACTTGTTGAGCAACGATGGGAACGGTTATGCCTGAATATGAATCACCAGCAATATATAGTGGATTTTTCAGAAATTGAGGGTGATCTTTAAGCCACTGCAGCACCATTATATACATCACAACAATTAATAAATTAATTAATAAGATTTAACAATGTAATTTTCAAACCTTTGTAAATTACTTTGCCAAATTTTGACCTTCCTTAGAAATTCATAGGTCTGAGTACATGATAATGTATCACCGGTCCGGTATTCTTCCCAACTTTTTGCATAGGAATATCCAGTACCAACAGGTTGATCCAAAAATATTACGTTGGCAATCTGAACATTTTTCAATATGCATTCGGGGTCAAGTTATTGACAAATCATAAATTAATTAGCAGTAGGTTTCTCTCTGATCTTACCTTTGTCCATGCGTATGGATTCAACAAAAATGTTGGTTCGTTCCCACTAGAATTTGCGTAGTTGAAAATTAATGGACCTACCAAAAATATTTTTATCAAATGCAAAGTCAATTGATATCCTTTATAGGATGATCACAAATGCTTTGTGCATGTTGGGTGGAGATCAACGATGTCTTGTTCCAATCCAAAAAAAGAAAAAAGAAAAAAGAAAAACAGATGAGGTTATCAAATTGTTATATGATAACAACCATTAATTCTTTGATGTTACTGTACACTGACCTATAGATAGCTAGCTTCCAGTCAAAATCCAACTAATGGTTTTGTACAGTTTCAAAATAATTCTGGAGGGGGAATTCCTGGTTCAGCAATATACGGAGTAATTTTTTGATTTGTTGTCAAACTGTAAATGAGAATTGTTGATCATATAATATAAGTGGAGGGTACGATATACAGAGTTGAGATAATAATGTACCTATACTGTCGTATACCATGGCAGTAAAAGAAGAGCAACCAGGACCTCCGCTGAGCCAAAGCAGTAAAGGATCTTCCTTGGGACTTCTCTCCGACTCGATGAAGAAATAAAACAACTGAATATCATCCAAATTGCCCACCCCAACGTACCTTTATATAATTTAAATCATAATTTTCATTCTCATCATTGCAATTGGTACGTATTAATTGATATAGAGTATAATTCATAGAGGGAACCAAAAAAAAAAAAAAATTAATTAATTAGTACCATATACCATAGAAATATCCTTTCATTCACAGCAAAGCATGAAAGAGATGAACAACTAAACTGAGAGAGGAGAACACATAAGGACACCTCTATATAGATGCGAAAACAAGACTCCGATTTGAAAACAAAAACAAAAACAAAGACAAAGAAATACCAACCCGGTTTCAAGTTTGAAGGGGAGGTCGCCGGAAAAACCCGGTAGGGTGTTGATGATGGATGATGAAGCAACGATGTGACAACAATGAAGGAGGAGGAGCAGAAGAAGTGCTTGCGGAAACATGGTGAGGTTGGAGCTGTAACAGTACATGCACTAGGATTAGAAGGCTATGTTTTTTACTAAGTACAATAACATATTATTTTTTAAAGTGGTAATGCGAAGTGACTGGAGAGAATGTTTGGTGAGTAATAAATAATTTCCTTAACAAACGTGTTAGGCACACGTGATCTTGCCCTAAACCAAGTTGCAACGTTAGTTTTTGTAATATTTTTGTTGCATTTTTGTTCTCGTAGTTAGGTTTCATTTTCACCCATCCGTCGGCGAAGTTGGTCTCCCATGAGATATGGACAAACAATATACAAATATCATCCACCAATCACGGTGGAGATCATTGAGCATGTTGGACTTTGACCAGGGAATGTCGGGTGTCTTCATTTCCCATCACTTGATCACATGTGTTATGTCTATCATGCCCAAATATAAGGGAAGATATAATCTGTCACTGGATCATATCCCCTCAGCCAATATATATAGAACATTAGGCCCACATGCATATAATCAGGCAGTCCCGATCTTTTGAATCACAGGAATTCAAGAGATTGTGGTTATTCACCGTTGGATATTAATCCAATAGTTCAAAAAAGTTTTTTAAAAAGAGTGCAAGAGTAAGTAAACCGTTGAATTTACATCCAACGGTGAGTGACCACAAATCTCTTGAAACCCTGTAGTCCGAGAGATTAGGACTGTATAATTAGGAATTAATTAACTACAACACAACAGAACACATTCAAAATGAAGTGGCAGCAATTGTACATTGAGATTCATTGGTGGCACATGTTCATTATGATTACCTACATAAAAATAAAAGTAAATTAAAATCAATACCTCATGAAACTAAATGTTTGCTTTATTTGTCCATCTGCTATATATATTGAGCAATTAGAGGTGACAAACGAAATGTTCAATATTATTTGCAGGTGAGACTGAAATAAAGGTTGGATGATTGACAAAAGGTCAAATTTAAGAGGGTTACCAACTTACCATCTGATATTTCCTTAACAACGATAGGAACAATTATGCCGGAATAAGAATCTCCGGCAATATAAAGTGGATTATTGTAGAACTTGGGATGATCCATAAGCCACTGCACCACAACATTGAAAACAACAATGTAGCCAAGCTAGCTGCACATCATCCATGCTGCCCACTCCCACGTACCTTTATATAATTAAACCCATAACTCATAATATTAATGTAACGTAAGCACAAGTTTATATATAAAAGTAGAAAACAGTAGATATAGAACAAAAATACCGACCCAGTTTCAAGTTTGAAGGGGAGGTCACCACGAAAGCCGGGTAGGGCTTTGTCGCCGCTTCTGTGTCTTTTACTCGCAGAGACTCTTCCAGCAAGGTACTATTGATCCGTGCATTTGCTTGCCTACTCAATTTATCTGGGTGTGCAGTGGAGATCAATCATGCTGCTGATGTTGATGAAATAATAAGTTACAGAAAAGGAGCTTCTGTTCATGATCGATTATGATACAAGGACCCCCTTTATAATTTGTCCCTTTGATATTTCTCAGCTCTACTGTTCTGGGTTGGATTTGCTATATATGCTCATGAGTTGTAATTTTTTTTTTCACAGAAATAACTTATATTGATGGGTTAGTTGTCTACGAAGTGGTTTTCTTAAAGCACATTAATCTGGTGTCCAACTACCATATGCATAATGCATGTCACTAAAATTTTCCCAACAAAAATAGAGGTTTGTGATGAAATAATTTACTAGACCGACATTTTGAGATAAAATCTCACACCTGATTGATTCTTAGTTCTTAGTGGACAATGTCGCCAAACAAGGTTCACGCATGCAAATAATGCCACCTCAACTTTCATACATTTTCGCGTATTCGTGTTGACGGTTGTAGATTAAACTTACACTCAGATAAGTGATCATGTACTTTTAGTTACAGTGAAACATTACATATGTATAATGCAGTAATTTTTCTAATTTAGTATACTAGGTTAAAGAGGAGAATGCGCCAGCCACCTATTGATCATATCAAAGCATTCCTTAGGATTGTACTCTGGAGCTGTATGCCCTCCTCCCTGCACATTTGCAACTGGGAATTATTTATTACATCATAAGTGATTATTAGACTTACTTCAAAGAGAAGATCAATAAACTTGGAAGCCATCACTCATGCCTTTATAGTCGCATATGTCAAATTATACTCGTTGTTTGAATAGTACATTGTGTATCTGTAAAATGATGAATCAATGAAAAAAGACAACAAAAGATCAAAGTTAGTATTAAACATTGAAATTCCTAACCCAAAAATAAAAATCCAAACCCCAAAAAATCATGAAAACAACTACAAACCCTGC
The DNA here is from genome assembly GCF_000346465.2 of Prunus persica. Taxonomy (NCBI): domain Eukaryota; kingdom Viridiplantae; phylum Streptophyta; class Magnoliopsida; order Rosales; family Rosaceae; genus Prunus; species Prunus persica. Next base: position 16,286,434 of record NC_034016.1, read on the forward strand.
AACTTGATGATCAGAGAACCATGGTTTCCAATCATCCTCAAGTGTCAAGTTCAAGGATTCAATCCATGCCAGTGTACTTATATATGGAATGGTTATGTCATGATCACCACTGCAGATACACCATATAAACACACGAAATTATGAGAAAAGTACGACGATGTTTATTTATTTTTTGTGTGACTAGCTACTGGCTAATTCTAGGCTTGATTCTTCAAGGTTGGTTGAAATTAGATTAATTTAAAAGGAGAGGTGAAACATGAAGAATCAAATTGAACAATTTAAATTTGTACCTGTAAACTATAGCACGAAGGTGCTTTTGGCTGAGGTTTCGATGGTAGTCAACACTACTTGGTACATCAAACGTGTAAGGTGTGGTTTTATTGCATTTAGCCCATTCTCCTTTTGTTCCCTGTTTGTGATCATGGTAAATGTATTTTTTTTCGAAATTGGCCACAGTTTCATATATTCTGTTTGATTAATTTGAAGTAAATCCAAAAAATATATATAATTAATTAGAAGTAACATGTATATATTATATACCTCCCGGATGTTGAGAGCTTTGCGAACATTTATATCATTTTGCCAAAGAACTGCGTAGCGAATCCTGTCTTCCTAAAAAAAACCCTTCAGCTAGTAATTTGTTACTCTTTAATACTTTTGTCTTTGAGAGAGAGAGAGAGAGAGAGAGAGAGAGAGAGAGAGAGAGAGAGAGAGAGAGAGATACCCGACACAGCTGGACAGGGGAGGGAAAATCTAGGATAACATCATCCATAGACTCCCTGTCGTTCGTCTTTAATATTGTCCACTCGTTATAATAGTCCTTTCCGCAGAAAGGTGCCAGTATATGTTCTGTATCAAGTCTCCTAGTGCACTGCATACTCAATAATCAAGGGACTTCACAAAACAGAGAACAAAAACATGTAGTGTGCGTGTGTATGTATACACACCATATATTATAGAGAGTAATGATGTTTTGTTATATATCTGACACACATGTATGTTACGGCGTCAGATTGTGAATCAAGATTGTGCAATTCACCGACAAAACATATCATATATGTATAAATTTCTCTTATAAATAGGGGCCCTTTTCAGAAGTACCCTATTCACCAAATGATGCTTCAGTGTATGTACATATCAATATCCTACTTGTTGAAAGGAAATGATCCTCAGAGTGAGCCAAGATTTAAATCAGTAAAACACTGGCACATCATTATGCTGCTGAACAAAATTTGGTGAACTTAGCAGCTAGCACCCGGAATGCTAATTGACCATGCTGATACTACATACCTCCTTGAAAGCTTGGAGACTGTTGAGGCACAACTGATTTTTTGGATCTACATCTACGTACTCACCCTTGCAATTCCTTTTTGATGACTTGAAAGAAGAAGAAAAAAAACAGTAAAACTTAAGAACAACTATTTTTCATTTGACTCTTATAAGAATAAGAGATATATCCACTAAAACATCTTGGTGTATGTAGTTGACCAAAACCCACAAACATCTTATAAGGAACATCCAGCACCTAAAAGAAAACCAAGAGCAACATACACACCTCATATACTCTATCTGATATAAGTGCCAAACGATGAGCATATTCAATTCTCGAATTAAAATCCTCTTTAGCATTTGTAGATGGATTGCCAATTATGTATCCCTGAATCCATTAAACCAGAAATTAAATTCAAGAGCAAATGACAGCTCTATAACAAGGTACATTCAACCAGGATGTCAATTTAGTACTTTGAGATTCAAAGCTGGCTCCATCCCAGCTTCAATACCTACAGGACAACAACAACAGAGATACAAACTCATGCCCCCTTAAAACTTTCGAGTTTCGACATCGAAAAACTTTTGTGCTCAAGATCAGAGTTCTATTGCATATGCAATTGCAATTTTTGGCGCAATGGTTGAATTAATATGCAATTTGAGAACTTCATTTGTCATAATTTGTGAAAGTTACCCTGTGTTATATGCTGAACAATGATGGGAACAATCTTGCCCGTGAAAGAATCTCCAGAAATGTAGAGAGGATTCGAAAGAAACTGGGGATGAGCCACAAGCCACTGCATAGGAAATTTGAATCAATATAACAATAATCATAAATAACCAAGTTTTGAATCTTGTTCTAATTAATCTTATCTCCAAATTTTTGCGTGTAAATCTTGACTCACTTTCTGGAGAAACTGATAAGCTCTTGTAGCATGCAGGGTGTCACTACTGATTAACCCTTCCAGAGTTGTGGAGTATGAATAACCAGTAGCAGCAGGGGCATCTAGAAATATTATGTTTGCTACCTGAAAATAAATTATAGGACCAATTTTTAAATTTTCACCATCAATTGGGAAACTAAAACCCAGAGACAGAAAATTCCACACCTTGGTCCATGAGTATGGATTCAGAACAAGTTTCAATGGGTCCTTGGACAAATCATTAAATTGGAAAGATATTGGACCTAGAATAATATTAAAAAAAGTTAAAATCAGAGCCATAATTTTGTCTTTGCCTACTGATGAAATTGAAATTTACTTCCATCCCAACAATTAAAGATAGAGATCAGAGGTATCAGGTTCGAATCCCCACGACATTATAGTTGTGTGTGTGAGAGAAATTCCCCTCCCATATAGTTTACACTATTGCTTTGTACTCAAAACATAAAAAGATAGAGACCAAGTATACATGATGTGATGAAAAAGTATTTTCTCAGTGAAAGTTTTGAACTTTAATCTCATGAGAATTGGAAATTAACAAGTTACCAATTTCATATACGAGGCCATAGAAAGAAGAACATCTGGGGCCTCCGGTCATCCAAAGAAGCAGAGGATCATTTTCTGGGCTGCTTTCTGACTCAGTGAAATAGTAGAACATTTGCAGTTCTTCAGAATTGCCCACCCCCACGTAGCTTGAAATTAGACACAAATTAAAACCCATAATTCAAAACTACAAAACATATAATTAAAAGTATAAAAAGAAGATGGCGCAGAGTTCAGATATATTATTAATCAAATAATTAAATACCCTGTTTGAAGCTTGAAGGGGAGGTCACCAGAAAACCCTGGCAAGTTCTTGACGATTGTCTGCGACGCACCATAGTTGGTAAGCAGCACTAGCAGCAGAAAAAATGCCTGACACACCCAGATTGTGAAATAGATGCTTCTGCTGCAACTAAGCATTCTCCTTTTTTTTTCCTTTTTTCTTGTGGAAGATAAGAATATTGTCTGCCTTTGACCCCTCATATTCGCATACATTGAGGTAGGAACAGTCCAGGAAAAAAAAAACATTAAAAAAACAAAACGACAAAAAGAAAAGGATCCAGAACCAGAAAGTGCTATTTTCAAATGCCCTGTATCACCAAAAAGAACGAAACAGAGAATTTTCTAGTGTGAACTTGGAATTAATAATTTATTGCCGCTACAATATTGCAAAGGAAAATAATATGATGTCCCTTCTCTATGTGAAGGTTCACCAAATTGGTGAAGAAAAAAAAAAAATTAGTCTAACCAGATAGAATAGAACCAGTTGCTTTCAATTTGGATATTTCAAATACCATGATAAAATATTGGCTAATTGGGCTTAGTTTTCTTAGGAAATTAAATTAATCCTTCGGGTATTTGAATTTTAGGTTAATAAGTTTTCTGGGCCTTTTAGAATATTGGCTATACTTTTTTTTTATAAATTTATAAATAAATAAAAAAAACGGTAGTAATGCCGGTCGGCTATACTATTTTTTTAAAAAATAAAAAATCCCTATACTTGGGATTTTTTATTTTAAAACCCGGCTATACTATTTATAGAAAACAAAAAAGAAGCCGGCTCGCGCCTAGGCACCTAAGTGTCAAAATAGGTATAGCCGCGCGGCTATACTATTTTGTTTTTATAAAAAAAATCCCGAGTATAGCCGTGCAGCCATACTATTTTGTAAGGTGTGGAAGTATTGCATCTGGCGCATTCCGATTTTGCTCCATGTTTGTCAACATAAATATCAGTAAACCTTTTTTTTTTTTTTTTTTTTGGTAAATCAAATGGCAAGGGTGTTCAACCCTATTCAATCAAGTGTACCTACCGAATGTTGAGCTTTACGAACATTTATCTCATTTCCCCAAACAATGCAGTACTGAACTCTATCTTTCTACAAAACAAAATTTTATTAGATCATTATGTATTAGTGTAAAACGCAGTGCTTTCGACCTACATACAGAAGAACATAACTCGTCTAGAATTCACTTAGGTGTTTAATATGATATAATGATTTTAAGCGGTGAGAGTGTCTGATAGGGAGGAGAGATTTACCCGACACATTTGTTTGGGAAAGGGAAAATCTATGAAGTTATCGTCAATAGATTCCCAGTGGGTGGTGGTTTGTAATGTGGTAAATAATTTATAATAGTCCCTCTGATGGGCAGAATGGTGCCAATTGTTTGGAGAAATTCTTCCTGTGGGTAAGGTGGGACCCCAATACAAGGTTTTAGCTTAGTTGTGGGATGGGTGGGAGAAAAACTTGAAATTTCCTGTCAATAATGATATACCACGTGGAAGTGTTATCACGCATGTCATAACGTTATTGGCAAGAAATAACAAAATAATATTATCCTCGTTTCATGAAAATCTTTCTCAATGGGCAGACATCTAACATGGTTAGATGACCGAACCAAAGAATTTCTCCCCATTGTGAGAGTGCACATGAAATTTCCCAACTTCTATTTTTTTGGGTCAATAAAATTTCCCCAACTCGAAATACGACAAACTACATGTTTTTTTGGTTGATAGGATCAGTGTCAGCCCTGAGGGTGGGCAAGGAGAGCGATGGCCATGGGCCTCGCATTTGTAGGGCCCCAAATTATATATATATATATTATATATGTACCAAGTTAAAGAATATGATTTTACAGGAGAATAATTTCAATAGTTTGGTATTTGGAGGCCCCAAATCTAATTACCAGTGTTTCTGAAGAGTCCAAATGAAAATATGTAATATACGAACATCAATTGCATGTATTTAAGTATTTAATTAATAAAAGTAGCAATCAATGAAAGAAAGCCAATAGGGACTAGAAATTCTTTTATTTATCAAAAAATTCTTGTTAGTAGATTATTTAGCGAGGAAATATGAAAGAGTGCAAATTATTTGTATCCTCATTCTTGTTTATTTTCAGATTGGAGCATTATATGACCAATACTGGAGCCATGTCTATTTATCCAAATTGTATTTAATTGCATAAATTTTTTTTCATGTTATTTTATTATATTCAGGAAAATGAAAGAGAAATAGACCTCATTTTTATTTCTAGCCTAGGGCCACCCAAAAGTCTGGCCGGCCTAGGATTAACCACATACACATGCATTACATATTTTTTTGGCTGGAAGAAGAAGCATATATACATTTTTGTCCTTATGCTTGCTGGTACGAAAAATAGTTTGCCACAGAGAGGTATGGTGCCAGCTCTCAGCTCAACCAGTATGACGTGGTTGATTTCGAAGAAAAAGAAGATGCAGACTAAGAACATAAGGGAAAAGAAACAGGGGATTGCAAGTTTGAAGATTTCTTTAAAGCCAACATACCGTAGAGGCAGAAAATCCGAGGTTTTTTAGGACCACAAGTTTTCTGCTTTTTATTGATATGCGGAAATTAAACCATTTTTTTGGATCCAACTAATGGTCAGCCACCAATTAGTCAACTTAGTCTTCTCTGCACCTCTCTTTGATTGTTGTTCAAAGGGTATAAGATTCACAAAGGATCATCATCCAGATGATGATTTGATTTATGATTTCATGTCAGTCTTGGAAGAATTGACTCAAACAGACACAGAACCAATTGACTTATTAATTTTGGGATACAGCAATAGAAATTCTGACTACAGAGGGTAGTATGCGAACCACCGACTAATCATAGCATGGCATTCTTCAGGCTTGTACTCTGGAGCTGTGTGACCTGCTCCCTGAAAAATCAGAAAATTTAGTCTTAACTTTTGCTCAAGCAAATTGCAGTGTTGGAATAATTCAAGTTCATGATGGGTCTTGGCTTCTTGCCTTTATAGTTGTATATGTCAACTGGTACTTTTTATCTGAGTACTGCACTCTGTATCTAAAGGGCCAAAAAAGAAGGCGGCATAACTATGCGAGTTGTAATCTGATTTTGAGACTAAAATCAACTTAAACAGTAGAGAGATTAAGGACATGAAAAAAAATAAAAAGTGAGAAAAAAGCGGAGATAGATATCAACCCTGCAACCTGCCCGTCAACGAACCATGGCTTCCAACGACTGTCCACAGTCAAGTTCAGAGATTCTATCCAAGCCATAGTAGCCACATATGGAACTAACATGTCATGATCACCGCTGTTAATCGACAAGCGTTGTGTTCAGAAGAAATGATAATTTGAGAATAATTAGATTGTGATGCAGCAAGATTAGCACTTACATACATAGGTTCAATCATTTATAATAAATAGGTGTCTTTATCCAAAGAAAACTGGAGAGAATTATAGACATATAGTACCTGTAAATCAGAACTCTATAGCCTTGTTTTATGAGATTCTCATGATAGACAAGACTGGAGGAAACATCAAATATATATGAATCTTTTAAGGTATGATTGCATCTCAACCATTCCTTAATGCTTCCCTGATTTTCATTTAAGACAGAAAAATTAAATTACTGTGATATGTCATGAAAACTTGAAGAATATATTTGGAAGGAACTCATTAATTACCTCCTGAATATGAAGAGCATCTTGGACAGTTTTGTCATTTGCCCAAATATAAGAGAAGAGATAATTGTAACTCTGCATTAAAATAAGGCAGATATATGTTGACTCAAAGTTTACATTTAGTACAACAAACACTAATGAGTAACCCACAACCTATAGATAAGTTAATGCTATGTCCTATGCATTGTGTGTGTGCATGCGTGCATGCGCTGAGAGACTTACCCGACACCATGGCCTAGGAAGTTGAGGAAAAGAAAGGAGGAGATTTACGGAGTCCTTATCGCTAAAATAGTTTATGTTCCACTTTGACCCTGCTGATTTTGGCGATGCTACTAAAGTACATGAAGGTTCCAATATCTGTACACTCTGTATGTCTTCGATGCACTGCCGATCCAATTGTGAAGTCAGTATTTTTATCCTACATTACTTAAAAGTGACAAGTAGATGCAGAAACAAAAGATTCTGCTTTATTTTCACTCACCTCGTTGTAAAGTTCAAGATCCTCCACACATAACGTGTTGTTTAGATCCACATTGGTATACTCTCCCTTGCAGTTTTTTTTCATTGACTTGCAAAATATAAAAAACACAATCAGATTTAAGAAAGACAGTCTTTTAGCAAGAAATGAAGTAAGTATGCAAGTGCGTAGTCACCTGGTATAGTTCATCTGATATAAGTGCTTTTAGGTAAGCAAATAACACTTTGTAATTATTATTATTTTTTCCATTTGTCCCTGGATTTCCAAGCACATATCCCTGCAGCCAATATATATGGAACATTATTGTCTGCCCTACTGTTAAGGCCTACAGGCATATGATGAGAAATCATTCAAATTATAATGGCAGAAAATGTACTTTGAGATTCATTGGTGGCACATGTTCATCTTGATTACCTACACAAATATAAAAATAAATTAAAATCAATACCTCATGAAACTAAGTTTTTGCCCATCTGATATATATTGAGCATGAAGAGGTGATGAATGAAATGTTCAATATTATTTTCATGTTCAGTATTACTTACCATCTGATATTTCCTGAACAAGCATAGGAACAGTTATGCCTGAATAAGAATCTCCAGCAATATAAAGTGGATTATTGTAGAACTTGGGATGATCCATAAGCCACTGCACCACAACAGTGAAAACAACAACGTAGCTAGCTAGATATGGAAGAAAAGTGTGTTATATTCAACAGCCAATCATGTCGATTTTCGAAGGAATTCTTAATCACTAGAATTAAACCTCTCACCTTTCTAAGAAATTCATATGTCTGTGCAGCTGACAAGGTGTCATTGAGATTGCTATATCCTTCCCAATTTTTTGCATATGAGAATCCTGTGCCCACCGGTGCGTCTAAAAATATTATGTTGGCAACCTGAAAGTTTGGGATATTGTTCTTCTCAATGTTATAAGAACCTGAATAGCTGCTAAAGATCACATACGTACAAAGACATAAACACAAACACCTACCTTTGTCCATGAATATGGATTCAATTTTAATTTTGGTTTGTTGCCAATGGAATGTGCATAGTCAAAGGATAGTGGACCTACAACAAAGTATGTATTAAATAGTCTTTGTTAGTAAAATACGGAATGGGAAAAGTACTAATAAAATACATACGTGTTTTATTAGGCAAAATTTTGGCAAGATACAACTAAAAAGTTCGACTACTATATAATATTTTAATATAATTTATTTTAATATTTTAATAAATATTATTTTTAGGGTTAATTTCAGTTTGGTACCTAACTCTCAACCCCACCCCCCACTATGCAATGCATTTCCTTCCAATTTTCTGTGGCAAAATAATAGATGAATGACTAAATAAACTTATTCTAAAGTTTCATTAAAAAATTTCATGTATTTATCACAACTTTCGTGACTTTTATCCAATTTTTATCGATATCGATATTGAGGCTCTTGGGTTAGTTGCTCTGTAGGTTTACTTGTGTGCTTTGGCGCCCAGACTAACCCAAAAAAGAACAAAAAACAGAGAAAACAGAGCACACCTTTTTTTTTTTTTTTTTTTTTTGTTGAAGGTCTTCCCTATCTTTTAAAAAGATTTTCTGATGGTCTAATACCAATGTCATAAAATTTTAAAATAGAATACCTAAATTTTCATATACAATGGCAGAGAAGGCAGAACAACCAGGACCTCCAGTGAGCCAAAGCACAAGAGGATCATACTCTGGACTCCCTTCAGACTCAAAGAAGTAATAAAACAGCTGCACATCATCCATGCCGCCCACTCCCACGTACCTTTATATAATTAAACCCATAAATTATATAATTCATTGTCATCTTTTGTATTAATGCAAAGTAATTGACAGAGTAGAAAACAATAGTTATAAGAACAAAGATACAAACCCAGTTTCAAGCTTGAAGGGGAGGTCACCGCCAAAGCCGGGTAGGGTTTTGATGTTATTGGACGTTGATGCAACATTAATGTTCAGAAGGGTCACCAGAAGAAGTGCTTGTGGCAACATGGTGATGATGATATACTTGCTGCTAGGCATATTTCATCACATATATATAGAGAGGAATGCTTTATGACTCTACAGTGAGACCCGTACTAGCTAAAATATTAGAAAATTTGGTATAAGTCGAATTCAAAGAGATGTTGGGTGCAATTCATGCAAAAGTTGTTTTGCGCCACATAAAATTACATGCCTTTTTTTACTTATTTATTGATGTTTAAATTTTATTTTATTTATTTTACAATTATTTTGTTGTTCCAATTATGCCCCTGTAAATTATCGATTTGTAAAATTGATTTGTAGGACTTAATTATCATATTTGATTTCAATTTAATTGCAAATCTATTTATTGAATTTTGAAAATTTTCCAAGGTATACCGACCTCAAAATTAGTAATTAGAGTTCATGGAAACTTCATACCTTAACAATAGGTAAGCTACCTATGCATACATGTCGTTAAACCCGTAAGGGATCGTTTGTGAGTGATTTTGGAGACTCCAATAATCACTTTTATGGAGAATCACTTATCCAAATAATCACTTTTAAGTGATTTTATGAAGAAGCACTTAAGAGGTAAAATCATTTAAAATCATTAAAAATGATTTTTTGAAGAAGCATGCGGAAGATGTTTCTTCCCATAAGTAATTATGGTCCATAATCACTCCCAAACGAGCCCAAATTACCTCTAGTCTAGATAATTAAACCCAAAAGCCAACTCTTGTGCACATGGTTATACCCACAAATTGCCTGCAGTCTAGGTAATTGAACTCTTATAAGTAAAACCCATAATTCAAAACTACAAAACATATAATTAGAAGTATAAAAAGAAGATGGCACAGTGTTCAGATATATTATTAATCAAATAATTATGTACCCTGTTTCAAGCTTCAAGGGGAGGTCACCAGAAAAGCCTGGCAAGTTCTTGACTGTTGTCTGCGACGCGACGCACCATAGTTGGTAAGCAGCACCAGCAGCAGAAAAAATGCCAGACACACCCAGATTGTGAAATAGATGCTTCTGCTGCAAATAATCATTCTCGTTTTTTTTTTTTTTTTTTTTCCTTTTTTTCTAGTGGAAGATAAGGATATTGTCTGCCTTCCTCATGTTCTCATATATTGAGGTAGGAACAGTCCAAGAAAAAAACATTAGAAAAAAACAAAAAGAGAAAAGAAAAGGATCCAGAACCAGACGTGCTATTTTCAAATGCATATTTCGACAGAACTGCGCTCGTGCAGCTGCCAGCAGCCCAATTTTCTAGTTTGAACTTGGAATTAATAATTTATTGCCGCTACAATATTGCAAAGGAAAATAATATATGTACCTCCCGAATGTTGAGAGCTTTACGAACATTTATATCATTTCCCCAAACAATGCAGTACTGAATTCTATCTTTCTACAAAACAAAAATTTATTAGATTATTATTTATTAGTGTGAAACGCAATGCGCTCGACTTACGTACAAAAAAATATAACTCGTATAAAATTCGTTTAGGTGTTTAATATGATATAATGATTTTAAGTGTGTGAGAGTGTCTAGGGAGGAGAGATTTACCCAACACATTTGTTTGGGAAAGGGAAAATCTATGAAGTTATCGACAATAGATTCCCAGTGGGTGGTGGTTTGTAATGTGGTAAATCATTTATAATACTCCTCTCCTCTGATGGGCAGAATGGTGCCAGTATATATTCTATATCAAGTGTCTCAGTGCACTGCATATATAATTTCAAAATAAGCGACTTGTAAAATCAAAGACATATAAAGCATGCTAATAAATTAATTAACCACAATGAATCTTCTCACCTCCTTGTAAATTTGCATACTGTAGAGGCATGGAAGGTTTTTCGGATCTACATCAACATAGTCATCCTTGCAGTATGACCGGTAATAACTCTGGAAAAGTAAAAATCAAAAGAAGACAATAGAGATTCGAATAATGACCTAATAGTAATGGATAATAATTTAAACTACTCTTATCGATAAAAGAAAATCAGAAAAAAGAAATTAACTTAATTATAAAAAATGATCCCAGAATATATATATGAAGTGTATAGCCGCTAGGCTATACTATTTAGTATATAAAAATAAAAACAAATTACCCCAGTAACGCCGCGCGGCTATACTATTTTTTCAACAAAAAAAATTTTAATTATCCGCATATAGCCGGGCGGCTATACTATGTATTATTAAAAAAATAAAAAAGGGACCCACCTAGCGCATAGGCGCTCACATGTGAAAATTTTTTAAAAAAAACATAGTAAAGCCGCGCGGCTATACTATTAGGAGCCCATGTGAGAAAACAAGTATAGCCGCGCGGCTATACCTTTAAAAAAAACAGGAATTCAATTTACTGCCAGGTGTTCCAAGGATTAGATAGAAATTAAATTACCAGTTTCATATACGAGGCCATAAAAAGAAGAACATCGAGGGCCTACCGTCATCCAAAGCAGCAGAGGATCATTTTCTGGACTCCCATATGTTTGTGTTGTGGAGGTGTCACCAATCATTTGTCGTAGTTTGTGATTCTGTCAACTTCGAAAAAGAAAAAAGGCCAAAAAAAGAACAAAAAAGAAACTTGTGGACACCGAAATGACATCATTCAACCGTCGGTGCCAAAAAAACAAAGGACTTTCTATTTTGACGAACAAAAGAAAGAAAAAAAAAGGGGTGTCTATGCATTTGGATTTATCTTTTTTATTACGTAATATTGGGTTTTGTTTTTAGCTATTTTGTAAAGGCTTTAAATTTGTGGACCCAACTATATGAGTTGTATTCTGGTCAATGAACATATGCTTGAGACATATATATATATATATATATACAGTCCCTTTCTATTGAGTGATCTTTCAAATAATTTTATTTGAGGGACGCCTTTTAGGGTACCCTACAATTTTTTTCCCAATGATCCAAACCATCTATTTTTTAGGTCTTCATTCATAGATCATCCTTACAAAAAATTAGACAAATCGGAAATCATTTCGACATCCAATTGTGTCTTACAAAATCAATGAACATGGTGCTTCAAGAAAATGCTAAAATTTCGATAACTTAATTGAGTGGTCAAATGATATCGGATTCAAGTGAGTTTTTGTAGAAATGATCTTTGAATAAGTATCTACAAAATAGAAGGTTTGGATTAGTGAAATACAATCCGGAATGAGGCCTACAAGGGGTGTCCCTCAAATAAGTATTTGAGGGATCCCTCAATGGAAGCTCTCTGTATATAATATATATATTGGCAGCAACTTCATATTAAAGAGGAGAATGCTCTAGCCACCGTTTGATCATATCAAATCAAGAAAGTACTCGTAATTCAACATCCCATCCATTAATCTTGACATACTAATTACATTAAAGAGGAGAATGCTCTAGCCACCGTTTGATCATATCAAAGCATTCTTTTGGATTAAACTCCGGAGCTGTATGACCTCCTCCCTGCACAATTGCAAATGGAGTAATTTGTTAGATAAGTATTTATTAGTTTTGATTATAATTAAATGATCTCAAATAACACTAGAAAATTAGCAATGTTCTTGAATTGCACTATTATTGTAGCAAATCGCAATATTGAAAATATCGACAGAATATTGATACTTTATTTATGATATATACATATATATATATCTCGACGGCATTGATAATACTTCTACAATAATAGTGTTATTTGAAAGCAATTTCCCTTGATTATGCTAATGTAAGATAAAGACCATTTCTTGCCTTTATAGTCGCATATGTCAAATGATACTCTCCATTCGAATACCTGACAGTGTATCTGTAAAATTCACAAATGAATAAAGATAACAAAAGTAGAACCAGAGAAAAAATAATAATAATAAAAATCATGAAAACAATAGAAACTGAGATAGATATAATACAAACCCTGCAACTTGATTGTTAGAGAACCATGGTTTCCAATCATCATCAATTGGCAAGCTCAGGGATTCTATCCATGCTTCTGTACTTACATAGGGAACGCTCAAGTCATGATCCCCACTGCAGAAGATGTCATAAAACTTGTAATTATTTGGTAATAAAAGGTAGATGATTCATGAATTCATTGTATTGAAAGGATTTTGAACAAAATATGTAATGTGTTTTCGAATTGCTTGAATTTACATCTATAGAGATAAAATTGACATAAAAAACTACAAAAATCAAAATGATAAAATCGGCCAACTACGTAAACTAAAATGACTTTTTTTCCATATTATAATCTTACCTGTAGACAAAAGCCCGAAGAGATTTTTGGCTAAGATTTCGATGATATTCAACAGCACGTTGAACATCTTTTATGTAAGGCGTTGATCTATTGCATCTTGCCCATTCACCTTTTGTTCCCTATTTGTCATTGTAAAATTGTTAAATTAATATGTACATTTAAAAATCAACTGGTCGCAAGTGTTATAGAAAAACATACCTCCCGAATGTTAAGAGATTTACGAACTTTCATATCATTTGCCCAAACCACAGAATACCGAAGCCTATCTACCTGCAGAACCAAAATTTATCACAAAATCAAACTTTGACTTGTGACATGTCAAATTTAAATGATGAATATTTGGTCTAGTGACATTTAATATCAATTGCGGGGCTGATCTGTATTTCTATCCAATTACAAAGCTTTATAAGATTTAAACATTTTTTTTTAAGGCCATGGATGGACTAAAGTGCAAACTATACAAGGATGGAAAATGCAAGCCAATATATATTGAATTTGAGAGAAGCGACATTACTCGACACAAACTTTCAGGAAAGGGAAAGCTTAAGAAATTATCATCAACAGAGTCCCAGTCCCACCCAAATGTGGTTTGTTCGTTGTGATTGATACGAGGAACGCATGCAGGTGCCAATATATGACTATCGTCAAGTCTGCTAGTGCACTGCAAATACATTAAACAAACCATTTTAAAATCGAAGATAAAAACATGCATCTTGTGTTCCTTAAAGAACATCTGATCAAATTGGAACGCTACATAGAAGATTAACATAACCCTGCTCAAGGATGACGCGCATAAATCGAGAAATGAATCCAAAAAAAACCAAGCATCTTGTACTACATTTGAATCATAACTACATCAGCCTAACTCATACCTCCTTGAAAGCTTGAAGATTGTTGAGGCAGAGTTGATTGTTCGGATCCACGTCTACGTACTCCCCCTTGCAATTCCTTTTGGTAGACTTCAAAAAACATAAAGCAATAGCGATATTTAAATTTTAAATCTACTATCTTATTCAAGTATGAAAAGGTTGATATATATAGTTGGCCATAATGCCCACAACCCTTAGTATCAATCAAGACCTTCCTTTGTTCTTCATAATCGTAAGTTGTATTAAAAATTTAGATGATTTCCTCAGAAGTTACTATGAAACAAAACCAAGAGCGACGTATATACCTCGTACATTCTATTTGATATAAGCGCCATGCGATGAGCAAATTCAATTCTCGAATTCAAATCCTCTTTTTCATTTGTAACTGGATCGCCGATTATGTATCCCTGAATCCATTGAAAAGAAAACTAAATTCTGGGACAATGTCATGAAATTTGAAAGTACAATAAGGTATCTAATTGAGATGTCAATTTAAGTACTTTGAGATTCAAAGGTGGCTCTGTTCCAGCTTCAATACCTACAACCAAGAACAAGATTAGATATACAAAAACCTCCCTACCCAATACTCCAAACAATATCTTGCCTGAGTATGAATCACCAGCAACGCATATGTAAATTACCATTAACTATCTCTTGAACAATGATAGGAACAATCTTGCCCGAGTACGAATCACCAGAAATGTAGAGTGGATTTGCAAGAAACTTGCGATGAGTCGAAAGCCACTGGACATGATTTTAAGAAACAAGAAAGGTTCATATATTGATGAAAATTGGCAACCAATATGAGTACCCAAATTATTGAACAAATTCTTTGTGCAAACTTGGCTCACCTTTTGAAGAAAATCAGAAGCTCGTTTTGCATGAATGGAGTCACTAGTGTTGTAGCCATCTGTTGTTGTGGAGTATGAGAAACCAGTACCGGCAGGAGCGTCTAGAAATATTATGTTTGCTAACTAAAAAGTAAAATGCGCCCTTTCAATATATCTTCAGAAGCATAACCATATGCATCAATTGGTCACATGGCCATTCATATATAGGAAAGTAAAAGCAAGAGATGGAAATTCCAGACCTTTGTCCATGAGTATGGATTCAAAACAAGTTCTGCTGGATCCTTTGTTATACTTGTAAAACTGAAAGATATTGGACCTGTAATGAATGAACAACTTACTTATCATGTCAAGTCAAGCTTTGAATGGCAACGGAGCGAATCGGGGATGGTATGCCATTCCCATCCCATCCCTGTTAAGATGGACAGTCAAGCAATCATGTAATTTACGGATACTGCTCAAAATAATTCCTAATAAGGGCGGAACCAAGAATTTTTAGACATGGATAACTTTTAGTTTGACATTTAATTTTATATTGAAAAAGTGAAGCTTCATTTATGAAAAATCTTGTTTGCGAAAATAAATAAATAATGGGGGTAAAACTGAAAATGTCAGAAAATAGAAAATAGAATTCCGCTTTATTAAATTAAGGCTTATTTATATACACCTGAAAATATATTTGAGTCTCACTTTGCTCCCTGAAACTCATTTTGTCTCACTTTATCCTATTTTTCACACATACTTATCTCACTTTACCCCATTTTTCAAAAAATATTAGTTTTAAATTCAAAATTAAAATTTTAAAATTTTGAAAATTAGATTAAATATTTAAAACATAAATATATTAAAAATAATTTGAAACTTGAGATCCATAAAAAAAATTGTAAGGAAAATTAATTTTTAAGAAAAAAAGAAGCTTAAAACAAAAACAAAAAATGCATCCCTACCCCTGTCCCCTCCCCTGCCCATCCATCTCCCCATTACCCCTTCCTTCCCCCTCCATCTCCCCCTATGCTCCCGTCCTCCTCTTCTCTCTCTATGTGTTACCAGCGAACCAAACATTAGAAATATATTAGTGTTTTCAATATTTAATCTGATATAAGAATAATTTTTTTTAATTTTTTATTAATATTTTGTGAAAATTGGGCTAAAGTGAGAAAACTGGGTGAAAAATATGGTAAAGTGAGACAAAATGAGTTTCAGGGGCAAAGTGAGACTCAAATACACTTATATGACTAAATATCAATTAATATATAGGATAGAAGGAGATACAAACCAATTTCATAAACGAGGCCAGAAAAAGCAGAGCATCGAGGGCCTCCGGTGATCCAAAGCAGCAGAGGATCATTTTCTGGGCTCCTTTCTGACTCAATGAAATAGTAGAACAGTTGCAGCTCATCCTTATTTCCTACCCCAAAGTACCTTGAGAGATTTTGGACACAAATTATTTCAAACTCATCAACACAAACTAGTAAGTCTTAGTCAAAAATGAGACTTACCCAGTTTCAAGCTTGAATGGGAGGTCACCAGAAAATCCTGGTAAGTTCTTGATGATTGTCTGCGTTGAACAAAAGTTGGGAAGCAGCAGTAGCAGCAAAAGTGCTTTTCTCCACAGCGACAATAATCTAATGCAGATCGTGAGGCTTCTGTTGGATCTGCTCATTATCTTTCTATTTTCCTTTCTTCTATGTACTCTAAAAGCGCATGTGATGTTTAATTTCCATTTCTACAAATTTTTTGCACGGATTCACCACTTCAAAATATATAAATATGAGGAAAACGACCTTCTTGATAAAAAGATAGAATTTAGGGACCCGCCTTTGTTTTTTTTTTTCAATTATAAACTGGATCCCAGGTCCCTCCGCCACTGCCTGAAAGTTGATAGCTTTACGACACTTGTTTCATTTCCCCAAACAATGCAGTACTGAATTCTATCTTTCTACAAAACAAAAATTTATTACATCATTATGTATTAGTGTGAAACGCCATACGCTTGACCTACGTATAGAAGAATATAATTCGTATAGAATTCACTTAAGTATTTAATATGATATAATGATTTTAAGTGTATGAGAGTGTTTGATAGGGAGGAGAGATTTACCCGACACATTTGTTTGGGAAAGGGAAAATCTATGAAGTTATCGTCAATAGATTCCTAGTGGGTGGTGGTTTGTAATGTGGAAAATCATTTATAATACTCCTCTGATGGGCAGAATGGTGTCAATATAAATTAATTTGCATACTGTAGAGGCATGGAGGATTGTTTGGATCTACATCAACATAGTCACCATTGCAGTTCCTTTTTGTTGACTTTGAAAACATAAAGCAATCATTGAATTTTCAAAGCTGCAGTTTAGATAATAAACTTACATAATTATTAATTTAACTAGCTATAAAGCATAGAAAAACATAGAAAAACTACATTGTACTTCACACTAAGTCGGATTAGATTATTATCATATCGGATCACTATAATTCATATTCGGATCTATTTATAATCGGATTATCTATATTCGGATTGTAATTGAATTGAGAAGTCCAATCCATCTCCTATGAAATTACATATTCAGATCGAATTTAGATCAAAATATGATCCATTGATAAGTCTACTACAAAGTCTATTTATTCACCCTTTGGAGCAATACAGATTCGACTTAATTAAGAGAGAGTACTCATAATTCAA